>NW_026776931.1:0-220000 GCF_030936135.1 Gavia stellata
ATTCCCACACCTGCTACACTGGGAACTAAGTCATTAGTGACAGAAAACCCTGAACAAGCCCAGTTCCTGAGCTTGACCTATGAGCTAAAGACGTCCTAGTGACATTCAAGCAGCAGCATAGGCCATGTTCAGTGCGTAACGTAGGAGGGACTCAGCCACTGGTGACAGCTCAGGCACCTGCAGGGCAAGGTTCCCGCGCCTCGCCTATGCGGAACTAGGCCACAAGTGACATCACAAGCACCTGCACCAGCCACATTCCCACGCCTGCTGTTCACAGAACTAAGTCATTAGTGACAAAAAACCGTGAACAAGCCCGGTTCCTGTGCTTGACCTATGTGATACACACACTTCCCAGTGACATCCAAACAGCAGCAAAGCTCATGTTCAGTGCATAACATAGAGCGGACTCAGCCACTGGTGACAGCTCAAGCACCTGCAGGGTAAGGTTCCCGCGCCTCTCCTATGCGGAACTAGGCCACAAGTGACATCACAAGCACCTGCACCAGCCACATTCCCACGCCTGCTGTTCACAGAACTAAGTCATTAGTGACAGAAAACCCTGAACAAGCCCGGTTGCTGTGCTTGACCTATGAGCTACACAGTTCCCAGTGACATCCAAACAGCAGCAAAGCTCATGTTCAGTGCATAACATAGAGCGGACTCAGCCACTGGTGACAGCTCAAGCACCTGCAGGACAAGTTTCCCGCGCCTCTCCTGTGCGGAACTAGGCGAACAGTGACATCACAAGCACCTGCACCAGCCACATTCCCACACCTGCTACACTGGGAACTAAGTCATTAGTGACAGAAAACCCTGAACAATCCCAGTTCCTGAGCTTGACCTATGAGCTAAAGACGTCCTAGTGACATTCAAGCAGCAGCATAGGCCATGTTCAGTGCGTAACGTAGGAGGGACTCAGCCACTGGTGACAGCTCAGGCACCTGCAGGGCAAGGTTCCCGCGCCTCGCCTATGCGGAACTAGGCCACAAGTGACATCACAAGCACCTGCACCAGCCACATTCCCACGCCTGCTGTTCACAGAACTAAGTCATTAGTGACAGAAAACCGTGAACAAGCCCGGTTCCAGTGCTTGACCTATGAGCTACACATTTCCCAGTGACATCCAAACAGCAGCAAAGCTCATGTTCAGTGCATAACATAGAGCGGACTCAGCCACTGGTGACAGCTCAAGCACCTGCAGGGTAAGGTTCCCGCGCCTCGCCTGTAAGGAACTACGCCACCAGTGAAATTACAAGCACCTGTACTAGCCACATTCCCATGCCAGCTACATGCGCATCTAAGAAACTAGTGACAGAAAACCCTGAACAAGCCCGGTTCCAGTGCTTGACCTATGAGCTACACAGCTCCCAGTGACATCCAAACAGCAGCAAAGGCCATGTTCAGTGCGTAACGTAGGAGGGACTCAGCCACTGGTGAGAGCTCAGGCACCTGCAGGGCAAGGTTCCCGCGCCTCGCCTATGCGGAACTAGGCCACAAGTGACATCACAAGCACCTGCACCAGCCACATTCCCACGCCTGCTACACTAGGAACTAAGTCATTAGTGACAGAAAACCCTGAACAAGCCCAGTTCCTGTGTTTGACCCATGAGCTAAAGACGTCCCAGTGACATTCAAGCAGCAGCATAGGCCATGTTCAGTGCGTAACGTAGGAGGGACTCAGCCACTGGTGAGAGCTCAGGCACCTGCAGGGTAAGGTTCCTGCGCCTCTCCTATGCGGAACTAGGCCACAAGTGACATCACAAGCACCTGCACCAGCCACATTCCCACGCCTGCTGTTCACAGAAATAAGTCATTAGTGACAGAAAACCCTGAACAAGCCCGGTTCCTGTGCTTGACCTATGAGCTACACAGTTCCCAGTGACACCCAAACAGCAGCAAAGCTCATGTTCAGTGCATAACATAGAGCGGACTCAGCCACTGGTGACAGCTCAAGCACCTGCAGGGTAAGGTTCCCGCGCCTCGCCTATGCGGAACTAGGCCACAAGTGACATCACAAGCACCTGCACCAGCCACATTCCCACGCCTGCTGCACTCGGAACTAATTCATTAGTGACAGAAAACCCTGAACAAGCCCGGTTCCAGTGCTTGACCTATGAGCTACACATTTCCCAGTGACATCCAAACAGCAGCAAAGCTCATGTTCAGTGCATAACATAGAGCGGACTCAGCCACTGGTGACAGCTCAAGCACCTGCAGGGTAAGGTTCCCGCGCCTCTCCTATGCGGAACTAGGCCACAAGTGACATCACAAGCACCTGCACCAGCCACATTCCCACGCCTGCTGCACTCGGAACTAATTCATTAGTGACAGAAAACCCTGAACAAGCCCGGTTCCTGTGCTTGACCTATGAGCTACACAGTTCCCAGTGACATCCAAACAGCAGCAAAGCTCATGTTCACTGCATAACATAGAGCGGACTCAGCCACTGGTGACAGCTCAAGCACCTGCAGGACAAGTTTCCCACGCCTCTCCTATGCGGAACTAGGCGAACAGTGACATCACAAGCACCTGCACCAGCCAATTCCCACGCCTGCTACACTGGGAACTAAGTTATTCGTGACAGAAAACCCTGAACAAGCCCAGTTCCTGAGTTTGACCTGTGAGCTAAAGACGTCCTAGTGACATTCAAGCAGCAGCATAGGCCATGTTCAGTGCGTAACGTAGGACGGACTCAGCCACTGGTGAGAGCTCAGGCACCTGCAGGGCAAGGTTCCCGCGCCTGTCCTATGCGGAACTAGGCCACAAGTGACATCACAAGCACCTGCACCAGCCACATTCCCACGCCTGCTGCACTCGGAACTAATTCATTGGTGACAGAAAACCCTGAACAAGCCCGGTTCCTGTGCTTGACCTATGAGCTACACAGTTCCCAGTGACATCCAAACAGCAGCAAAGCTCATGTTCAGTGCATAACAAAGAGCGGACTCAGCCACTGGTGACAGCTCAAGCACCTGCAGGACAAGTTTCCCGCGCCCCTCCTATGCGGAACTAGGCGAACAGTGACATCACAAGCACCTGCACCAGCCACATTCCCACGCCTGCTGCACTCGGAACTAAGTCATTAGTGACAGAAAACCCTGAACAAGCCCAGTTCCTGAGCTTGACCTATGAGCTAAAGACGTCCCAGTGACATTCAAGCAGCAGCATAGGCCATGTTCAGTGCGTAACGTAGGAGGGACTCAGCCACTGGTGAGAGCTCAGGCACCTGCAGGGCAAGGTTCCCGCGCCTCGCCTATGCGGATCTAGGCCACAAGTGACATCACAAGCACCTGCACCAGCCACATTCCCACGCCTGCTGTTCACAGAACTAAGTCATTAGTGACAAAAAACCGTGAACAAGCCCGGTTCCTGTGCTTGACCTATGTGCTACACACACTTCCCAGTGACATCCAAACAGCAGCAAAGCTCATGTTCAGTGCATAACACAGAGCGGACTCAGCCAATGGTGACAGCTCAAGCACCTGCAGGGTAAGGTTCCCGCGCCTCGCCTATGCGGAACTACGCCACCAGTGAAATTACAAGCACCTGCACCAGCCACATTCCCAAGCCAGCTACATGCGCATCTAAGAAACTAGTGACAGAATACCCTGAAAAAGCCCGGTTCCTATGCTTGACCTATGAGCTACACAGTTCCCAGTGACATCCAAACTGCAGCAAAGGCCATGTTCACTGCGTAACAAAGGGCGGACTCAGCCACTGGTGACAGCTCAAGCACCTGCAGGGCAAGGTTCCCACGCCTCTCCTATGCGGAACTAGGCCACAAGTGACATCACAAACACCTGCACCAGCCACATTCCCACACCTGCTGTTCACAGAACTAAGTCATTAGTGACAGAAAACCCTGAACAAGCCCGGTTCCTGTCCTTGACCTATGAGCTACACACTTCCAAGTGACATCCAAACAGCAGCAAAGGCCATGTTCACTGCGTAACGAAGGGCGGACTCAGGCACTGGTGACAGCTCAAGCACCTGCAGGGCAAGGTTCCCGCGCCACTCCTATGCGGAACTACGCCACCAGTGAAATCACAAGCATCTGTACCAGCCACATTCCCATGCCAGCTACATGCGCATCTAAGAAACTAGTGACAGAAAACCCAGAACAAGCCCGGTTCCTATGCTTGACCTATGAGCTACACAGTTCCCAGTGACATCCAAACAGCAGCAAAGGCCATGTTCACTGCGTAACGTAGGAGGGACTCAGCCACTGGTGAAAGCTCAAGCACCTGCAGGGTAAGTTTCCCGCGCCTCTCCTATGCGGAACTAGGCCACAAGTGACATCACAAGCACCTGCACCAGCCACATTCCCACGCCTGCTGCACTCAGCACTAAGTCATTAGGGACAGAAAACCCTGGACAAGCCCAGTTCCTGAGCTTGACCTATGAGCTAAAGATGTCCCAGTGACATTCAAGCAGCAGCATAGGCCATGTTCAGTGCATAACGTAGGAGGGACTCAGCCACTGGTGAGAGCTCAGGCACCTGCAGGGCAAGGTTCCCGCGCCTCGCCTATGCGGAACTAGGCCAACAGTGACATCACAAGCACCTACCCCAGCCGCATTCCCACGCATGCTGTTCACAGAACTAAGTCATTAGTGACAGGAAACCCTGAACAAGCCCGGTTCCTGTGCTTGACCTACGTGCTACGCACTTTCCAGTGATATCCAAACAGCAGCAAAGCTCATGTTCAGTGCATAACATAGAGCGGACTCAGCCACTGGTGACAGCTCAAGCACCTGCAGGGCAAGTTTCCCGTGCCTCTCCTATGTGGAACTATGCCAGCAGTGAAATTGCAAGCACCTGTACAAGGCAAATTCCCATGCCAGCTTCATGCGCATCTAACCAACTAGTGACAGAAAGCCCTGACCACGCCCAGTTCCTGTGCTTGACCTATGAGCTACAGACTTCCCAGTGACATGAAAACAGCAGCAATGCCATATCCAGTGCGAAATGTAGAAGTGACTCAGCCACTGGTGACAGCCCACGCACCTGCAGGGCAAGGTTCCTGTGTCTCGCCTATGCAGAACTAGGCCACAAGTGACATAACAAACACCTGCACAAGCCACATTCCTACGCCTGCTGCACTTGGAACTATGTCATTAGTGACAGAAAACCCTAAACAAGCCCAGTTCCTGAGCTTGACCTATGAGCTAAAGACGTCCCAGTGACCTTCAAGCAGCAGCATATGTCATGTTCAGTGCGTAACGTAGGAGGGACTCAGCCACTGGTGACAGCTCAAGCACCTAGAGGGCAAGGTTCCCGCGCCTCACCCATGCAGAACTAGGCCACAAGTGACATCACAAGCACCTGCACCAGCCACATTCCCACGCCTGCTGTTCACAGAACTAAGTCATTAGTGACAAAAAACCGTGATGAAGCCCAGTTCCTGCGCTTGACCTATGTGCTACACACTTCCCAGTGACATCCAAACAGCAGCAAAGCTCATGTTCAGTGCATAACATAGAGCGGACTCAGCCACTGGTGACAGCTCAAGTACCTGCAGGGCAAGGTTCCCGCGCCTCGCCTATGCGGAACTACGACACCAGTGACATTACAAGCACCTGTACTAGCCACATTCCCATGCCAGCTACATGCGCATCTAAGAAACTAGTGACAGAAAACCCAGAACAAGCCCGGTTCCTGTGCTTGACCTATGAGCTACACAGTTCCCAGTGACACCCAAACAGCGGCAAAGGCCATGTTCACTGCGTAACGAAGGGCGGACTCAGCCACTGGTGACAGCTCAAGCACCTGCAGGGCAAGGTTCCCGCACCTCTCCTATGCGGAAGTAGGCCACAAGTGACATCACAAGCACCTGCACCAGCCACATGCCCACGGCTGCTGTACATGGAACTAAGTCAATAGTGACAGAAAACCCTGAACAAGCCCAGTTCCTGAGCTTGACCTATGAGCTAAAGACGTCCCAGTGACATTCAAGCAGCAGCAAAGGCCATGTTCAGTGCGTAACTTAGGATGGACTCAGCCACTGGTGAGAGCTCAGACACCTGCAGGGCAAGGTTCCCGCGCCTCTCCTATGCGGAACTAGGCCACAAGTGACATCACAAGCACCTGCACCAGCCACATTCCCACGCCTGTTGCACTCGGCACTAAGTCATTAGTGACAGAAAACCCTGAACAAGCCCAGTTCCTGTGTTTGAACCATGAGCTACACACTTCCCAGTGACATCCAAACAGCGGAAAATGCCATGTTCAGTGCATAACATAGAGCGGACTCAGCCACTGGTGAAAGCTCAAGCACCTGCAGGTTAAGGTTCCCGTGCCTCGCCTAGAAGGAACTACGCCACCAGTGAAATTACAAGCACCTGTACCAGCCACATTCCCACGCCTGCTGCACTCGGAACTGAGTCATTAGTGACAGAGAACCCTGAACAAGCCCGGTTCCTGTGCTTGACCTATGAGCTACACACTTCCCAGTGACATGAAAACAGCAGCAAGGCCATGTCCAGTGCGTAATGTAGAAGTGACTCAGCCACTGGTGACAGCCCAAGCACCTGCAGGGCTAGGTTCCTGCGCCACTCCATTGCGCAACTAGGCCACCAGTGAAATTACAAGCACCTGCACCAGCCACATTCCCACGCCTGATGCACTCGGAACTAAGTCATTAGGGACAGAAAAACCTGGACAAGCCCAGTTCCTGTCCTAAACCTATGAGGTACACAGTTCCCAGTGACATCCAAACAGCAGCAAAGACCAAGTTCAGTGCGCAACGTAGGAGGGACTCAGCCACTGGTGACAGCTCAAGCACCTGCAGGGTAAGGTTCCCGTGCCTCGCCTATGCGGAACTAGGCCACAAGTGACATCACAAGCACCTGCACCAGCCACATTCCCACGCCTGCTACACTAGGAACTAAGTCATTATTGACAGTAAACCCTGAACAAGCCCAGTTCCTGAGCTTGACCTATGAGCTAAAGACGTCCCAGTGACATTCAAGCAGCAGCATAGGTCATGTTCAGTGCGTAACGTAGGAGGGACTCAGCCACTGGTGAGAGCTCAGACACCTGCAGGGCAAGGTTCCCGCGCCTCTCCTATGCGGAACTAGGCCACAACTGACATCACAAGCACCTGCACCAGCCACATTCCCACGCCTGTTGCACTCGGAACTAAGTCATTAGTGACAGAAAACCCTGAACAAGCCCAGTTCCTGTGTTTGACCCATGAGCTACACACTTCCCAGTGACATCCAAACAGCAGCAAAGGCCATGTTCACTGCGTAACGTAGGAGGGACTCAGCCACTGGTGACAGCCCAAGCACCTGCAGGGCAAGGTTCCCGCGCCTCTCCTATGCGGAACTAGGCCACAAGTGACATCACAAGCACCTGCACCAGCCCCATTCCTACGCCTGATGCACTCGGAACTAATTCATTAGTGACAGAAAACCCTGAACCAGCCTGGTTCCTGTGCTTGACCTATGAGCTACACAGTTCCCAGTGACATCCAAACAGCAGCAAGGCCATGTCCAGTGCGTAATGTAGAAGTGACTCAGACACTGGTGACAGCCCAAGCACCTGCAGGACTAGGTTCCTGCGCCACTCCAATGCGCAACTAGGCCACCAGTGAAATTACAAGCACCTGCACCAGCCACATTCCCACGCCAGCTTCATGCGCATCTAACCAACTAGTGACAGAAAGCCCTGACCACGCCCAGTTCCTGTGCTTGACCTATGAGCTACAGACTTCCCAGTGACATGAAAACAGCAGCAAGGCCATGTCCAGTGCGTAATGTAGAAGTGACTCAGCCACTGGTGACAGCCCAAGCACCTGCAGGGCTAGGTTCCCGCGCCCCTCCTATGCGGAACTAGGCCACAAGTGACATCACAAGCACCTGCACCAGCCACATTCCCACGCCTGCTACACTGGGAACTAAGTCATTAGTGACAGAAAACCCTGAACAAGCCCGGTTCCTCACCTTGACCTATGAGCTAAAGACGTCCCAGTGACATTCAAGCAGCAGCAGAGGCCATGTTCAGTGCGTAACGTAGGAGGGACTCAGCCACTGGTGAGAGCTCAAGCACCTGCAGGGTAAGGTTCCCGCGCCTCTCCAATGCGGAACTAGGCCACAAGTGACATCACAAGCACCTGCACCAGCCACATTCCCACGCCTGCTGTTCACAGAACTAAGTCATCAGTGACAGAAAACCCTGAACAAGCCCGGTTCCTGTGCTTGACCTATGTGATACACACACTTCCCAGTGACATCCAAGCAGCAGCAAAGCTAATGTTCAGTCCATAACATAGAGCGGACTCAGCCAATGGTGACAGCCCAAGCACCTGCAGGGTAAGGTTCCCGCGCCTCGCTTATGCGGAACTAGGCCACCAGTGAAATTACAAGCACCTGCACCAGCCACATTCCCACACCAGCTACATGCGCATCTAAGAAACTAGTGACAGAAAACCCTGAACAAGCCCGGTTCCTGTGCTTGACCTATGAGCTACACACTTCCCAGTGACATCCAAACTGCAGCAAAGGCCATGTTCACTGCGTAACAAAGGGCGGACTCAGCCACTGGTGACAGCTCAAGCACCTGCAGGGCAAGGTTCCCGCGCCTCTCCTATGCGGAATTAGGCCACAAGTGACATCACAAGCACCTGCACCAGCCACATTCCCACGCCTGCTACACTGGGAACTAAGTCATTAGTGACAGAAAACCCTGAACAAGCCCGGTTCCTGTGCTTGACCTATGTGCTACACACTTCCCAGTGACATCCAAACAGCAGCAAAGCTCATGTTCAGTGCATAACATAGAGCGGACTCAGCCAATGGTGACAGCTCAAGCACCTGCAGGGTAAGGTTCCCGCGCCTCTGCTATGCGGAACTATGCCACCAGTGAAATTACAAGCACCTGTAGTAGCCACATTCCCACGCCAGCTACATGCGCATCTAAGAAACTAGTGACAGAAAACCCTGAACAAGCCCGGTTCCAGTGCTTGACCTATGAGCTACACACTTCCCAGTGACATCCAAACAGCGGCAAAGGCCATGTTCACTGCGTAACGAAGGGCGGACTCAGCCACTGGTGACAGCTCAAGCACCTGCAGGGCAAGGTTCCCGCGCCTCTCCTATGCGGAACTAGGCCACAAGTGACATCACAAGCACCTGCACCAGCCACATTCCCATGCCTGCTGTACATGGAACTAAGTCAATAGTGACAGAAAACCCTGAACAAGCCCAGTTCCTGAGCTTGACCTATGAGCTAAAGACGTCCCAGTGACATTCAAGCAGCAGCATAGGCCATGTTCAGTGCGTAACGTAGGAGGGACTCAGCCACTGGTGAGAGCTCAGGCACCTGCAGGGCAAGGTTCCCGCGCCTCTCCTATGCGGAACTAGGCCACAAGTGACATCACAAGCACCTGCACCAGCCACATTCCCACGCCTGCTGTTCACAGAACTAAGTCATTAGTGACAAAAAACCCTGAACAAGCCCAGTTCCTGTGCTTGACCTATGTGATACACACACTTCCCAGTGACATCCAAACAGCAGCAAAGCTCATGTTCAGTGCATAACATAGAGCGGACTCAGCCACTGGTGACAGCTCAAGCACCTGCAGGGCAAGGTTCCCGCGCCTCTCCTATGCGGAACTAGGCCACAAGTGACATCACAAGCACCTGCACCAGCCACATTCCCATGCCTGCTGTACATGGAACTAAGTCAATAGTGACAGAAAACCCTGAACAAGCCCAGTTCCTGAGCTTGACCTATGAGCTAAAGACGTCCCAGTGACATTCAAGCAGCAGCATAGGCCATGTTCAGTGCGTAACGTAGGAGGGACTCAGCCACTGGTGAGAGCTCAGGCACCTGCAGGGCAAGGTTCCCGCGCCTCTCCTATGCGGAACTAGGCCACAGGTGACATCACAAGCACCTGCACCAGCCACATTCCCACGCCTGCTGTTCACAGAACTAAGTCTTTACTGACAGGAAACCCTGAACAAGCCCAGTTCCTGAGCTTCACCTATGAGCTAAAGACGTCCCAGTGACATCCAAACAGCAGCATAGGCCATGTTCCGTGCGTAAGTAGGAGGGACTCAGCCACTGGTGACAGATCAAGTACCTGCAGGGCAAGGTTCCTGCACCTCTCCTATGCGGAACTAGGCCACCAGTGAAATTACAAGCACCTGCACCAGCCACATTCCCACACCAGCTACATGCGCATCTAAGAAACTAGTGACAGAAAACCCTGAACAAGCCCGGTTCCTGTGCTTGACCTATGAGCTACACAGTTCCCAGTGACATCCAAACAGCAGCAAAACTCATGTTCAGTGCGTGACGTAGGAGGGACTCAGCCACTGGTGACAGCTCAAGCACCTGCAGGGCAAGGTTCCCGTGCCTCTCCTATGCGGAACTAGGCCACAAGTGACATCACAAGCACCTGCACCAGCCACATTCCCACGCCTGCTGCACTCGGAACTAAGTCATTCGTGACAGAAAACCCTGAACAAGCCCGGTTCCTGTGCTTGACCTATGAGCTAAAGACGTCCCAGTGACATTCAAGCAGCAGCAGAGGCCATGTTCAGTGCGTAACTTAGGAGGGACTCAGCCACTGGTGAGAGCTCAGGCACCTGCAGGGCAAGGTTCCCGCGCCTCGCCTATGCAGAACTAGGCCACAAGTGACATCACAAGCACCTGCACCAGCCACATTCCCACGCCTGCTGTTCACAGAACTAAGTCATTAGTGACAAAAAACCCTGAACAAGCCCAGTTCCTGTGCTTGACCTATGAGCTACACATTTCCCAGGGACATCCAAACAGCAGCAAAGCTCATGTTCAGTGCATAACATAGAGCGGACTCAGCCACTGGTGACAGCTCAAGCACCTGCAGGACAAGTTTCCCGCGCCTCTTATATGCGGAACTAGGCGAACAGTGACATCACAAGCACCTGCACCAGCCACATTCCCACGCCTGCTACACTGGGAACTTGTGGAGGAATGGCTTAGTAACAAGGGGCACGATCTGATTCCCATGAGCAACTCAGTCTCTGATGAGAGGAAAGGCTCAGAGGGAACCGCTAACTGTCCTTGAAAGCCTGATGTGATAAGAGACAGTGGAATGGTAAACAAGAAGGAGCTACATCCACGAAGAGGAGAAGTGCTCCTGTGCGTGCACAAGAGCACTGTACCAATCACACTCACCGCCCTGGCGCGTGAACAG
The DNA here is from genome assembly GCF_030936135.1 of Gavia stellata. Classification (NCBI taxonomy): domain Eukaryota; kingdom Metazoa; phylum Chordata; class Aves; order Gaviiformes; family Gaviidae; genus Gavia; species Gavia stellata. Next base: position 11,184 of record NW_026776931.1, read on the forward strand.
AGGCTGTAAGCCAATTATACAACTGTTGCGGACGCGTGTTCTTGGCATCTGTCTATATATACTCTGTAAACTTGAATAAAGGGGAGAACGACTATACTCATATTGAGATTTCATCGTTACTCCGGGTGGTTCTCCCTCTCCAACATCTGGTAGCAGAGGATGGTTCAGTTCGACTGAGGTCTCCGTGACTGCGGTAAGCAGCTAGAGGAGGGGAGTGGGAAACCACGGCTGAGGGAGCTGCTGCTCGGGCACAAGAAGTGCGGCAGACACCGGTGTGTGAGGTCGCTCCTCACCCCTCAGGCGCAGCTATGGAAATAGAAGCTGCGGCCACCTTGCTTGCAGGAATCCTCTCTAAGAGAGGGATTGAAGCACCTGTAAAGCGGCTGGTTAAGTTAATTAGATTGGGACAGCGATGGGGTCATTTTTCTGACACGCATATGCTGTTTTCTGTCTCGGAATGGCGGGACTTTGGAGGGACAATGTGGCAAAAAACGATCGAGGGGAATGAAAAAGATGAAAAAGAAATAAAGATTGTCCGTGGACTGTGGAATGACGTGTTAGCAACATTGAAAGCGATGAAAGCAGAGCAGGAAATAGCCTGTGCCGCTGCTCAGATGCTAGGCTCAGGAACAGCTACTCTGAAACCGCCGAGTAAGCCGGGACCTATTGCGCGGTTCTTTGGTATGCCTGCGGTGAAGGGTATGTCTGGGACTGTTTGCAAAACTGTTGCTGATATTCAAACTAATGAGACCCCTGACCCTCCTGAGGAAAGAAAAAGCCTGCCGCGGAGTCCCGTGCAGGACGCGGGAAAAGCGGAAGTGAGCGGTTCTAAGCCAAAACGGAGAAATAATACGCATGCGGAAGTGCCTCCTCAGAAAACTCTAACGGAGGAGGGACCTGAGCCACCTACTGAGCTCATCGGTTTGGGAGGAGCAGCGTGTCGACCTCCGCCCACTGCGCCTCCTCCGGCGACTCCACCTTCTTTATATCCACCACTGCCCTCCTCCAGCGAGTCGTCTGGCTCAACAACTCCATCTGCCGACAGGAGTCGTGAGGTGCCCTCAGACGCCACAAAAAAATTGTTGCAAACAGTTATGAGACGCCTTGACGAGTTAGATCTACGTCTGAGAAGAAAAGAAGAAAACACCCCTTCATGGCTGAGGTATCCCTCATCGCCTCCAAAATCTACACGCTGGAGTGGCGTCATTAGAGATGCTATTTTAGAAGGACAGTGGAAAGCAGTTGATAATCTGGGTGGACCTTCGCCTCTAGCCTTCCCTGTGCTACAAGAGAATGGTCAGGGGAAGTGGGAACCACATAATTGGAAGATTTTACAACAAGCTCGCGCTACGGTTTCAGCATATGGAATAAATTCTGAAGCAACCCGGCAAATTGTCACTTGGGTCTTTTCTGCGGATCTCATGTGTGCATATGACTGTCACAATTTGATGAGACTACTGCTCACTCCAACTCAATATATCTTATGGGAATCCGCCTGGCAGCAACGGGCCGTAAATGAGGCAGCCCGTCGACAGAGACAAGAGGACCCCCTCTATGGAGTCACTGCTGACATGGTTACGGGACAGGGATCATACAGTGATCTACAAGTTCAACTTACATTCCCATCAAACCTTTTGCAGCAAACAGCACAACTTGCCTTGGATGCATTCCTTAGTCTTCCAGGATCTGATATCCCATCATTTGGCAACATAATGCAAGGCGCCACAGAAAAGTATAGCAACTTTATTGATCGTTTGTGGGAAGCAGTCATGAATCACCCTGATTTAGATGAAATTGGCAAGCAACAGATGTTTAAGGTATTTGCTTTTGACAACGCCAATAAAACCACCAAACAAATTCTAGCTAGTTTGCCTAAAGAAGCAGGGGTAGATGAAATGTTATTGAGAGTAGACAGAGCTGAAGCTCAAAAACAAAGTTCCACCGTCGCCGCGGCAGTTCAAGGAGCTGTCCGAGAAGTTATGCAGCCCCTAGACGCGGTGGTTTGGAAGAAGCGAACCCGACCGCCGGGACAACCTTTTCGAGGCAAGTGCTACCGCTGTGGTGAGTCAGGCCATATCAAGGCCAATTGCCACAGCGCAGTATGGTGTGACCATTGTCAAAGGAATACTCATGCCACCGCAATCTGTGCGGGAAACGGGAAGCCGAGCGCGGAGAGAGGCCGCGTGCAGAAACAAGTGAACCCTCCACACAAGACAAAGGTTTTTTACAACAGCACCAACCAACGACCCAAGGAAGCCTGGGAGTTGACGTGGAAACCACAGTAGACGTTACTCTCATTGATACCAATGTCCAGAAAATCCCTAGCAACGCGGTGGGACCTTTGTTTCACCCAATCAGTAGAATCGGGGGATTATTGCTAGGCCGCTCTTCGGCAGGAATTAAAGGATTGATTGTATTACCAGGGGTAATTGACGCAGACTACACTGGGCAGATTTATATTATGGCATACACAGTCTGTCCTCCTTTGTTTATCCCTAAAGGTAGTCGAATCGCACAAATACTTGCACTTAACAATCCACTTGACTATCCATCAAAGGCAGATACCCTTCGTGGCAACCAAGGTTTTGGATCCACCGGGCCTGCTGTTTGTTTCACCACAAGAATGGACCGACGTCCCACAATGAATTTAACCATTTCACAACATGGAGTGGCCAAGCAAATTAAAGCACTACTGGACACTGGGGCTGATGTTACAATTATAAGCCGAACTATATGGCCTACAAGTTGGTCCGTAGAACTACCAACGTCACCCATTGCAGGCGTGGGAGGACAATCCACACCTTATATCAGTAAACAACCAGTACAGATAAAATTTCCAGAAGGCCAACAAACAAGCCTTAAGGTATATGTATTACCTTTGCCCGGAGCGCTGGAAGCCTTAGTCGGCCGAGATGTCTTAAGCCAAATTGGTGCTGTTTTATCTACAAACCATTTTTAATTATGGGCACTGGAGTGCAGTCGCCCAACCCACCGTTGACTTGGACCTCCAATGAACCTGTGTGGGTTGACCAGTGGCCCATGACCGAGGAGCGACTGCAAATCGCTAAACAATTAGTTGCCGAACAACTTGCAGCTGGCCACATAAAACCATCTGTTAGTCCCTGGAATACTCCCATATTTATAATCCCAAAAAAGAGTGGAAAATGGAGACTTTTACATGACCTACGCAGAGTTAATGCTCAAATGCAATCAATGGGTGCTTTGCAACCTGGAATGCCTTCGCCTAGTATGTTACCAGATGGGTGGCATATCTTGATTGTAGATTTAAAAGACTGTTTCTTTACCATTCCCTTGCATCCTCAGGATACACAGCGATTTGCATTTTCAATACCAGCTATAAACAAAGCCTCACCGGCAGACCGCTATGAATGGGTCGTCTTACCACAAGGCATGAAAAACTCACCTACACTCTGTCAGCTATATGTAGCCTGGGCATTACAACCACTCCGGGACCAATGGCCGGACACAATAATCTATCATTACATGGATGATATTCTCTGTTGTCAAGAAAAACCTTTTACCGAAGGGTCCTTACAGCAACTAACCAGCGTGTTATCAAAAAAGGGGCTTGTTGTCGCACCGGAAAAGGTGCAGCGCACCGCTCCCTGGAAATACCTCGGATGGTCTATTATAGACTCTAAAATTCGGCCACAAAAAACGGAACTTGCAACCCAGTTACGCACATTAACTGATGTCCAGACCTTGCTTGGAGACATACAATGGGTGCGGAACTGTGTTGGCATCTCCAACACGGATATCGCACCCCTGACAGAACTCTTGTGAGGCAATCATCCAGCCGACAACATTACTCTAACTACAACTCACCATACAGCGCTTCAAAAAATTACACAAAAACTTCAATCAATGTGGTCATATCGACGCCTTTTACTCTTGCCAGTGTCTCTATTAATATGTAATAGCAAAGATTCGCCCTATGCAGTCATTTGTCAGTGGCAAAACAAGAAGGGGGAACTTGATTCTCCCCTTTCCTCTTTTGAGTATGCCACTGACAAATGTGAGGGAAAAGCCACAAAAGAAACAGTTTTTAACATCTTGGAGTGGGTGTTCCTAAGTGTACAGCCAAAAACAAGCATTCAGATGCGGACGGAAGCAATAGGAGAACTAATACGAAAAGGGAGGTCACGAATTGTTGAAATCAGTGGTAAAGAGCCGGACGATATCAGCATACCGGCCAACGCCGCTGATTTAGAATGGTGGCTGTGTCATGACGCTGCCATACAACAGGCCTTGTTAGGTTATAGCGGGAAAGTGCACTCGCAACAACCAGCAGGGAAATTATGGCAAGTTTTAAAAAGGAATCAGTGGCTAGAAAGACCCAAGGTACAAAGAGATCCATTGCCAGATGGTCTCACGGTGTACACAGATGCAGGCAAACGCTCCAGGCGTGCCGCCTGTGTCTGGCAGGAAAAGGATAAGTGGTGTCAACACATCATAGAGGGGCAGCCCCAAGATTCCCTCCAAATGTTGGAGCTCATGGCAGTCATTTGGGCCCTGGACAATTGGTTGAGCACTCCCTTGAATGTGGTAACAGACTCCTTATATGTAGCAGGAATGGTACCACGTCTAGAAGATGCTTTATTGAGGGAGACAACTAATCCTAGATTGGGTAAGTTATTTATTCGATTACGCTCTGTCCTAGACCAAAGGACAGCCGCCTGCTGTATCATCCATATCCGTAGCCATCAACTAAACATTGGACTAGGCCAGGGCAATCAGCTTGCGGATCGCCTGGTTAGTCCGGTGTGTCATGTACCTCCTATAGATAAATTTCAACAAGCTAGGCAAAGTCATGAAAACTTTCATCAAAACGCGAAGGGTCTAAAAAGACAGTTCGGTCTAACAGAAAACGAGGCTCGGGGCATCATCCAGGCTTGTCCAAGATGTGGAAACCATGGTCCAGGAATTGGATTAGGAGTGAATCCCAAAGGCTTAAAAGCATTAGAACTATGGCAAATGGATGTTACTCATGTCCCAGAATTTGGTCGCCTAAAATATGTACATGTTACTATAGACACCTTTTCTAAGATGATTTGGGCCACTGCACAGTCTGGGGAAAAAACATATCATGTGTGCAAACATTTGCTCGCTTGCTTTGCAGTTTTAGGAGTGCCTGAACGCATTAAAACAGATAACGGACCTGCTTATGTTAGTCAAAAATTCAGAGCCTTTTTATTAAGATGGGAGGTTGATCACGTAACAGGAATCCCACACTCGCCTACGGGACAGGGCTTAATAGAGCGCACTCATCAAATACTGAAGGACTACCTAGCTAAACAAAAGGGAGTTGAGGACGATCCCCGGCAACGGTTGCATCGTGTCCTCTTTACATTAAACTTTCTATGCCTAATGGGTGATTGAGAGGAACCACCGGTGATAATTCACCATCAAAATCTTAAATTTAACAATACAACAACGCTCCCGCAACTTAAAGTGTTATATAAAGATCCAGTCTCTGGAATTTGGAAAGGACCTGTGTCAGTTATTTTCAATGGTCGAGGGTATATGTGTGTCTCCACAGATCAAGGTCCAGTGTGGGTTCCCAGCCGAACTGTGAAGCCAGCATTACGCTCTGAAGAGCAGCGCACTGATCAAGACTCACCGACTAATACATAATTGCATATATAAATCGTACTAAAACATAGTTAAGAACCCCTTACTTACTTACTAAAGCTACTAGCAATTAAATTTGAAACAGTGACTATTATTAATAATCACACTAATACTAACCGGCAGCAGCCTTACTGCCTTTTATGGTAATTCGTTTATCACCTTACTCCAAAAGGCTGTAAGTATTACCGGGTTGAAAGAATGTTGGGTTTGTGGTACGGTTGATCAATATCAGAACCCCCTAATTGGTATTCCGATAACGAATTGGAGTGCATACAATATCAATTATACTTATGATAACAAAGCAGTAACCTGGAACGGAACGTCCTCACCCTATTATGGGATTTTTAATACCTTGAAGGAAAATTGGACGTGAGTGCAGTTGAAATATGGTCCATTTAACGCACTTAGACAAGGCCCACAAAACAACACGTCAGGTATAAATCTCCCACAGTGGATCAACTTTCTCTATGTTCTCACTAGATAGAATGAAAGCCTCGCGTTCAACGTCACCTGTGACTTACACCCAGGCCTATGGTGGCTGTGTGGTGATTTGATAGCCAGAAAGCAGTTGCCTGGCGACTGGGCTGGGCACTGTACGCCTGGGATGTTAATACCAAGCCTTCAAGTGTTTAATCATTTCGACATGCATGGTATCATGCGCGATGTTTGGACATGGTCACGATATTGGAGAAGCCGAAAGAACCTCCTCCTTCGATTGACCTCGTCCAGTTGAATGACAACTGAATACGTGCACTGTGCCACCTGCGGACAACAAGAATTTCGTTGTCGAGGATTAGCAGGACATTGGTATCATGACTGTTTAGAAGGTCAATACCAAATCAATTCGCAATGCTTCTCGCATCGTGGTAGTAACAGACCTCGAGCTTGAGGCCAACTCTGACAGACTGCTCCAGCAGTCTTGGTTATGGTATACGTGGATCTGGTAGTAAAAGAGTTCCGGGAACTCATCCACATAAGACTGCCCTTTTGAGAATTCTGATGAATATGTATGATTTGTTTCTGTATATGAACTGAGGTGTTTTGCTAACCCGTTTGAGCACTCATGGTGGACAAATCCCCAGTGCTGCCCAGCGCTGTATTAAAGAATGCCTGCTTAATAACAAACTAGTTGTTATTAAGTTATTAATCTCGGAAAACCGTCCTGATCGCGGGCTCGGTACCGACTTTGTTGTTTCAGTTTTAGATGGGACAATCTCTGTCTGGCTGCAGGAACCTCTGAATCGGCGACTCTCTAGGCCGGCCCCGGAGATTTCTCTGGAGGGACTCACCGATTCAGCGGATCCTTGCGGGGACAGACAAGGACCTCTGGTAAGAATAAGGCATTCATTTTTGTTAGGGACCGGTTATTTGAAGCTGCTCATAACTTGTGGTTCGTGAGAACCCCGCCTGGTGACATACAATTGCATGTATGATTTGTATTAATCACTTGGTTACTACGTTGCATGATTTGTATTGATCATTTGGTTAGTATGGTCATTTGGTTGTGCATGAACGGGAACAAACTAAATCAAAGTGTGCTGATTTGTTTAAATATAATCTCTTAATTATAATAGTTATAATTACTGTTTTAGTATGCTTAAGCTGTGCTATATCTTGTATAAAAAGGTTAATTTTGCAGCTCGCTCACCAAGCCTGAATTGCTCAAAAACAAGAAGGGGGAATTGTGGAGGAATGGCTTAGTAACAAGGGGCACGATCTGATTCCCATGAGCAACTCAGTCTCTGATGAGAGGAAAGGCTCAGAGGGAACCGCTAACTGTCCTTAAAAGCCTGATGTGATAAGAGACAGTGGAATGGTAAACAAGAAGGAGCTACATCCACGAAGAGGAGAAGTGCTCCTGTGCGTGCACAAGAGCACTGTACCAATCACACTCACTGCCCTGGCGCGTGAACAGAGGCTGTAAGCCAATTATACAACTGTTGCGGACGCGTGTTCTTGGCATCTGTCTATATATACTCTGTAAACTTGAATAAAGGGGAGAAGGACTATACTCATATTGAGATTTCATCGTTACTCCGGGTGGTTCTCCCTCTCCAACAGGAACTAAGTCATTAGTGACAGAAAACCCTGAACAAGCCCAGTTCCTGAGCTTGACCTATGAGCTAAAGACATCCCAGTGACATTCAAGCAGCAGTAGAGGCCATGTTCAGTGCGTAACGTAGGAGGGACTCAGCCACTGGTGAGAGCTCAGGCACCTGCAGGGCAAGGTTCCCATGCCTCGCCTATGCGGAACTAGGCCACAAGTGACATCACAAGCACCTGCACCAGCCACATTCCCACGCCTGCTGTTCACAGAACTAAGTCATTAGTGACAAAAAACCCTGAACAAGCCCGGTTCCTGTGCTTGACCTATGTTGTACACACTTCCCAGTGACATCCAAACAGCAGCAAAGCTCGTATTCAGTGCATAACATAGAGCAGACTCAGCCACTGGTGACAGCTCAAGCACCTGCAGGGTAAGGTTCCCGCGCCTCTCCTATGCGGAACTACGCCACCAGTGAAATTACAAGCACCTGTACCAGCCACATTCCCACGCCAGCTACATGCGCATATAAGAAACTAGTGACAGAAAACCCTGAACAAGCCCGGTTCCAGTGCTTGACCTATGAGCTACACAGTTCCCAGTGACATCCAAACAGCAGCAAAGGCCATGTTCACTGCGTAACAAAGGGCGGACTCAGCCACTGGTGACAGCTCAAGCACCTGCAGGGCAAGGTTCCCGCGCCTCCCCTATGCGGAACTAGGCCACAAGTGACATCACAAGCACCTGTACCAGCCACATTCCCACGCCTGCTACACTGGGAACTAAGTCATTAGTGACAGAAATCCCAGAACAAGCCCAGTTCCTGAGCTTGACCTATGAGCTAAAGACGTCCTAGTGACATTCAAGCAGCAGCACAGGCCATGTTCAGTGCGTAACGTAGGACGGACTCAGCCACTGGTGAGAGCTCAGGCACCTGCAGGGCAAGGTTCCCGCGCCTCGCCTATGCGGAACTAGGCCACAAATGACATCACAAGCACCTGCACCAGCCACATTCCCATGCCTGCTGTTCACAGAACTAAGTCATTAGTGACAAAAAACCCTGAACAAGCCCGGTTCCTGTGCTTGACCTATGTGATACACACACTTCCCAGTGACATCCAAACAGCAGCAAAGCTCATGTTCAGTGCATAACTTAGAGCGGACTCAGCCAATGGTGACAGCTCAAGCACCTGCAGGGTAAGGTTCCCGCGCCTCGCCTATGCGGAACTACGCCACCAGTGAAATTACAAGCACCTGTACTAGCCACATTCCCACGCCAGCTACATGCGCAACTAAGAAACTAGTGACAGAAAACCCTGAACAAGCCCGGTTCCTGTGCTTCACCTATGAGCTACACAGTTCCCAGTGCCATCCAAACAGCAGCAAAGGCCATGTTCACTGCGTAACAAAGGGCGGACTCAGCCACTGGTGACAGCTCAAGCACCTGCAGGGCAAGGTTCCCGCGCCTCTCCTATGCGGAACTAGGCCACAAGTGACATCACAAGCACCTGCACCAGCCACATTCCCATGCCTGCTGTATACGGGACTAAGTCATTAGTGACAGAAAACCCCGAACAAGCCCAGTTCCTGAGCTTGACCTATGAGCTAAAGATGTCCCAGTGACATTCAAGCAGCAGCATAGGCCATGTTCAGTGCGTAACGTAGGATGGACTCAGCCACTGGTGAGAGCTCAGACACCTGCAGGGCAAGGTTCCCGTGCCTCTCCTATACGGAACTAGGCCACAAGTGACATCACAAGCACCTGCACCAGCCACATTCCCACGCTTGCTGTTCACAGAACTAAGTCTTTACTGACAGGAAACCCTGAACAAGCCCAGTTCCTGAGCTCGACCTATGTCCTACACACTTCCCAGTGACATCCAAACAGCAGCAAAGCTCATGTTCAGTGCATAACATAGAGCGGACTCAGCCACTGGTGACAGCTCAAGCACCTGCAGGGTAAGGTTCCCGTGCCTCGCCTATAAGGAACTACGCCACCAGTGAAATTACAAGCACCTGTACCAGCCACAATCCCACGCCAGCTACATGTGCATCTAAGAAACTAGTGACAGAAAACCATGAACAAGCCCGGTTCCTGTGCTTGGCCTATGAGCTAAAGACGTCCCAGTGACATCCAAACTGCAGCAAAGGCCATATTCACTGCGTAACGTACGAGGGACTCAGCCACTGGTGAGAGCTCAGGCACCTGCAGGGCAAGGTTCCCGCGCCTATCCTATGCGGAACTAGGCCACAAGTGACATCACAAGCACCTGCACCAGCCACATTCCCACGCCTGCTGTTCACAGAACTAAGTCATTAGTGACAAAAAACAGTGAACAAGCCCGGTTCCTGTGCTTTACCTATGAGCTACACACTTGCCAGTGACATGAAAACAGCAGCAAGGCAATGTCCAGTGCGTAATGTAGAAGTGACTCAGCCACTGGTGACAGCTCAAGTACCTTCAGGGCAAGGTTCCCGCGCCTATCCTATGCGAAACTAGGCCACCAGTGAAATTACAAGCACCTGCACCAGCCACATTCCCACGCCTGCTGCACTCGGAACTAAGTCATTAGTGACAAAAAAACGTGAACAAGCCAGGTTCCTGTGCTTGACCTATGTGCTACGCACTTTCCAGTGACATCCAAACAGCAGCAAAGCTCATGTTCAGTGCATAACATAGAGCGGACTCAGCCACTGGTTACAGCTCCAGCACCTCAGGGCAAGTTTCCCGTGCCTCTCCTATGTGGAACTATGCCAGCAGTGGAATTGCAAGCACCTGCACAAGGCAAATTCCCATGCCAGCTTCATGCGCATCTAACCAACTAGTGACAGAAAGCCCTGACCACGCCCAGTTCCTGTGCTTGACCTATGAGCTACAGACTTCCCAGTGACATGAAAACAGCAGCAAGGCCATGTCCACTGCATAATGTAGAAGTGACTCAGCCACTGGTGACAGCCCAAGCACCTGCAGGGCTACGTTCCCGCGCCCCTCCTATGTGGAACTAGGCCACAAGTGACATCACAAACACCTGCACAAGCCACATTCCCACGCCTGCTGTTCACAGAAATAAGTCATTAGTGACAGAAAACCGTGAACAAGCCCGGTTCCTGTGCTTGACCTATGTGATACACACACTTCCCAGTGACATCCAAACAGCAGCAAAGCTAACGTTCAGTCCATAACATAGAGTGGACTCAGCCACTGGTGACAGCTCAAGCACCTGCAGGGTAAGGTTCCCGCGCCTCGCCTATGCGGAACTACGCCACCAGTGAAATTACAAGCACCTGTACTAGCCACATTCCCACGCCAGCTACATGCGCATCTAAGAAACTAGTGACAGAAAACCCTGAACAAGTCCAGTTCCTGAGCTTGACCTATGAGCTAAAGACGTCCCAGTGGCATTCAAGCAGCAGCAAAGGCCATGTTCACTGCGTAACAAAGGGCGGACTCAGCCACTGGTGACAGCTCAAGCACCTGCAGGACAAGGTTCCCGCGCCTCTCCTATGCAGAACTAGGCCACAAGTGACATCACAAGCACCTGCACCAGCCACATTCCCACGCCTGCTGTTCACAGAACTAAGTCATTAGTGACAGAAAACCCTGAACAAGCCCGGTTCCTGTTCTTGACCTATGAGCTACACACTTCCCAGTGACATCCAAACAGCAGCAAAGGTCATGTCCAGTGCGTAACATAGGGGAGACTCAGCCACTAGTGACAGCCCAAGCACCTGCAAGGCAAGGTTCCCGTGCCTCTCCTATGCGGAACTAGGCCACAAGTGACATCACAAGCACCTGCACAAGGCACATTCCGACGACTGCTGCACTCGGAACTAAGTCATTAGTGACAGAAAACCCTGAACAAGCCCGGTTCCTGAGCTTGACCTATGAGCTAAAGATGTCCCAGTGACATTCAAGCAGCAGCATAGGCCATGTTCAGTGCGTAACGTAGGAGGGACTGAGCCACTGGTGAGAGCTCAGGCACCTGCAGGGGAAGGTTCCCGCGCCTCGCCTATGCGGAACTAGGCCACAAGTGACATCACAAGCACCTGCACCAGCCACATTCCCACGCCTGCTGTTCACAGAACTAAGTCATTAGTGACAAAAAACCGTGAAGAAGCCCGGTTCCTGTGCTTGACCTATGTGATACACACTTCCCAGTGACATCCAAACAGCAGCAAAGCTCATGTTCAGTGCATAAGATAGAGCGGACTCAGCCACTGGTGACAGCTCAAGCACCTGCAGGGTAAGGTTCCCGCGCCTCTCCTATGCGGAACTACGCCACGAGTGAAATTACAAGAACCTGTACTAGCCACATTCCCACGCCAGCTACATGCGCATCTAAGAAACTCGTGACAGAAAACCCTGAACAAGTCCAGTTCCTGAGCTTGACCTATGAGCTAGAGTCCTCCCAGTGACATTCAAGTAGCAGCAAGGCCATGTTCATTGCGTAACGTAGGAGGGACTGAGCCACTGGTGAGAGCTCAGGCACCTGCAGGGCAAGGTTCCCGCGCCTCGCCTATGCAGAACTAGGCCGCAAGTGACATCACAAGCACCTGCACCAGCCACATTCCCACGCCTGCTGTACGTGGAACTAAGTCATTAGTGACAGCAGGAACTAAAACATCCCTGTGTATCAATACTGTTTTTAGTACAAATCCAAAACACAGCCCTATACTAACTACTATGAAGAAAATTAACTCTATCCCAGCCAAAACCAGCACAAGTTACTACTGAGCAGTGCTTACACAGAGTCAAGGTCTTTTCTGCTTCTCATACTGCCCCACCAGCGAGTAGGCTGGGGGTGCACAATAAGTTGGGAGGGGACACAGCCAGGACAGCTGACCACAACTGACCAAGAGGATATTCCATACGGTATGATGTCATGCTCACTATATAAACTAGGGGGAAAGCTGGCCGGGGGACTGCTCCTTGGGCTGGGCATCGGTCGGAGGGTGCTGAGCAATTGTTTTCATTTGCATCACTTGCCTCTCTTGTTTCTTGTTGTTGTTGTTATTTTCCTTTTCATTACAGTTTTTATTACTATTATTATTACTTTATTTAGTTTCACTTATTAAACTGTTCTTACCTCAACCCATGAGCTTTCTTGCTTTTACTTTTCCGATTCTCTCCCCCATCCCACTGGGGCAGGGGGAGTGAGCGAGCAGCTGTGTGGTGCTTAGTTGCCAACTGGGCTTAAACCACGACGGTCCTTTTTTGGCACCCAATGTAGGGCTCGAAGGGTTTGAGATAATAACAGATTCAACAGACCATATTAGAAGTGGTTTCTATCTGTTAAAAGTTACAGGTCACAATATTGATTCATCTGTTCTTGACATTAGTTTATTTGATCTGCACCATGCTCCTTTTTTTGCTGTACCTGTTAAAGATTGGTGTTGGCTTTTTTGGTTTGCTCTGCTCTGTAGTGATTAGTGATGTTTTGCCTGGGAGATTTGTTTTTAAAACACTGACCTTGAACTGGGTAATCTGGTATTTGGTCTCTGCACTGAAACCATTACTGTACTTCGGTTACCATGTCATGGAGTTATTTAACAATTATAGTTCTTCCTCTGAGAGGTTTTTTGTGGAGGAAATACAGAACAGCACCCTTTCTACCTTCTTCTGTGATGTTGTCTCCGTTGTTACAATGACTTCTCAGTATCTTGAACATCCTTGGGTAGTTAAAATAGTTCTATTGGCATTTCTAAGAAATAGGGCTTCAGTTTTGTCTAAGGTTAACAAGCAATTTAGGAATATTACCCAGGCTCCGCGAGAGTATGGTCATGGGTGGCACGGCATTTGGGAGAATATGGGCAGGTATCTAGAGAACTTCTCACCTCCAATGGTCTGGAACTTCACTCCCAAACAACTACAGGATCCTGATGAAGTGGTAGAATGTTTGAAAAAAAAATGCTGTGGCTATTCCAAAGAGGCATATCTTACTGCACTGTGCTGGGCCCTGGCCAGTGTCTACCAAACACTGCTCAATACTATGCAGTACCCCCAGGAAGAAGAGAGGGGAAACAAACCAACAGACACTGTGGCTAAACCAGGCACTGTATCAGTCGCCCCAATAACTAAAAAGAAACAGCGGAAGCAGAAGTCAGCTCATTTAGTAAGGGATGAAGAAGCTTCCCCTAAGAGGGAGCAGGAGAAAGAATCAGAAGAGGCAGCCTGTTCTGCGGCAGAGCAGTCACAAGAACAGGAGGAGGAAGAGACTGAGATAATCAGTGAGACAGAAACCACCCGCTCCCTATCCCTAAGTGAGCTGCGAGATATGCGAATAGATTTTAGCCGTCAACCAGGTGAGCTAATTCTCAGCTGGTTGCTTCGATGCTGGGATATTGGGGCCAGTAGTCAGGAATTAGAGGCTAAGGAAGACCAGCAGCTGGGATCCCTTGCTAAGGATAAGACCATTGACAAAGGGATTGGAACAAAGGCAGGAGTCCTCAGTCTTTGGCGGCGACTCCTGTCAAGTGTGAAGGACAGGTATTCCTTCAAGGAAGAACTCGCAAATTCTCGAAGGAACTGGACCAACATTGATAGGGGCGTCCAGTATCTGAGGGAATTAGCCGTGTTGGAGGTGATCTATAATGACCACGCATGCAAAGACCCGGATGAAATCTGGTGCACACGGTCCATGTGGTGAAAGTTTGTACGAAATGCAGCGACGTCATACACCCACACCCTGGCGATGATGAACTGGACAGACATTGAGGCACCAACTATAGATGAACTGGCCAGACAACTCCAAGAATACAAAGATAATCTTGCTCCCTCCATGTGTGCTTGTGTCTCGGCTGTGGACAGACACAGACTGACTCAAAACATGTTCAAGCAATCTGAGAAGGGTAGGTTTTCCTCATGCACTCCAACCAAAGCCTCAGCTATTAAGAGTGAGCCTTTTCCTGTTCAAGCGAAAGAGTACCGGTGGCGCACACCACGTGCAACCCTGTGGTTCTTCCTGTGTGACCAGGGGGAGGACATGAGGAAGTGGGATGGTCAACCTACCTGGAGACTAGAAGCTCGGATGCAGGAACTGCAAGGGAAAACAACGGCCAAAAAGCATCCATCCAGGAAAATTACTGCTCCAGTGTCTGTTGGGCAGAGTAGAAGGGCTTACTGTACTTTTGATCCTGATGAAAGGACTTCTGTTTTACACTTACAAAAACCGAGTAATGAAGACTCAGACCAGAAATAGAGGGGCCCTGCCTTCGGTCAGGTGGAGGAAAGGGACAATCGGGTTTACTGGACTGTGTGGATTCGATGGCCTGGCACATCAGCCCCACAGGAGTATAAAGCTCTAGTGGACACCGGTGCACAGTGTACTCTAATTCCATCAGATTACAAGGGGGCAGAATCCATCTGTATTTCTGGAGTGACAGGGGGATCCCAAGAACTGTCTGTGTTGGAGGCTGAAGTAAGCCTAACTGGGAATGAGTGGCAAAAGCACCCTATTGTGACTGGTCCAGAGGCTCCATGCATCCTTGGCATAGACTATCTCAGGAGAGGGTACTTCAGAGACCCAAAAGGGTATCAGTGGGCTTTTGGTATAGCTGCTTTGAGTACGGAGGAAATTAAACAGCTGTCTAGCTTGCCTGGTCTCACAGAGGATCCTTCTGTGGTGGGGTTGCTGCAAGTTAAAGAACAGCAGGTGCCAATTGCTACCATGACAGTGCACTGGCGACAATATCGCACCAATCGAGACTCACTGGTTCCCATCCATAAGTTGATCCATCAACTGGGAAGTCAAGGAGTGATCAGTAAGACTCATTCACCCTTTAATAGTCCCATATGGCCCGTGAAAAAATCTAACGGAGAGTGGCGGTTAACAGTGGACTATCGAGGCCTGAACGAAGTCACACCGCTGCTGAGTGCTGCCGTACCAGACGTGCTAGAACTTCAATATGAACTGGAGTCAAAGGCTGCCAAATGGTATGCAACACTAGATATCGCCAACGCGTTTTTCTTGATCCCTCTGGCAGCAGAGTGCAGGCCACAGTTTATTTTCACATGGAGGGGTATCCAGTACACCTGGAATTGACTGCCCCAGGGGTGGAAACATAGTCCTACCATTTGTCATGGATTGATACAGACTGCACTGGAACAAGGTGAAGCTCCTGAACACCTGCAATATATTGATGACATCATTGTGTGGGGCAACACAGTGGAGGAAGTGTTTGAGAAGGGGAGAAGAATAATCCAGATTCTCCTGAAAGCTGGTTTTGCTATAAAACAAAGTAAGGTCAAAGGGCCTGCACAGGAAATTCAGTTTTTAGGAATAAAATGGCAAGATGGGCTTCGACATATCCCAATGGATGTGATCAATAAAATAACAGCTATGTCTCCACCAACTAACAAAAAAGAAAACACAAGCTTTCTTAGGTGTTGTGGGTTTCTGGAGAATGCATATTCCAGGTTATAGTCTGATCGTAAGCCCTCTCTATCGAGTGACCCAGAAGAAGAATGACTTTGAATGGGGCCCTGAACAGCAGCAAGCCTTTGAACAAATTAAACGGGAGATAGTTCGTGCAATAGCGCTTGGGCCAGTCCGGACAGGACAAGATGTGAAAAATGTGCTTTACACCTCAGCTGGGGATAACGGGCCCACCTGGAGCCTCTGGCAGAAAGCACCTGGAGAGACTCGAGGTCAACCTCTAGGGTTTTGGAGCCGGGGATATAGGGGATCTGAAGCCCATTACACTCCAGCTGAAAAAGAAATATTAGCAGCATATGAAGGAATTCGAGCTGCTTCAGAAATAGTTGGTACTGAAACACAGCTCCTTTTGGCCCCTCGATTGCCTGTGCTGGGGTGGATGTTCAAAGGGAAGATCCCCTCTACGCATCACGCAACTGGTGTTACATGGAATAAGTGGGTCGCACTGAAACACAACGGGATCAGATGGGGAACCCCGACCGCCTGGGAATCCTGGAAGTGATCATGGACTGGCCGGAGGGCCAAAACTTTGGAGTGTCGCCAGAGGAAGTGACTTGTACTGAAGAGGCCCCTCTGTATAATAAATTATCAGAGACTGAGAAGCAATATGCCCCGTTTACAGATGGATCCTGTAGTATTGTGGGAAAACATCGAAGGTGGAAAGGTGCTGTGTGGAATCCTACGCGACAAGTTGCGGAAACTGCTGAAGGACAAGGTGAATCAAGTCAGTTTGCAGAGGTGAAAGCCATTCAGCTGGCTTTAGATATTGCTGAACGAGGGAAATGGCCAGTACTTTATACTGACTCATGGATGGTGGTAAATGCTCTGTGGGGGTGGCTACAGCAATGGAAGCAGAGCAACTGGCAGCGCAGAGGTAAGCCCATCTGGGCTGCTGAATTATGGCAAGATATTGCTACTCGGGTAGAGAACCTGGTTGTAAAAGTACGTCATGTAGATGCTCACATACCCAAGAGTCATGCCACTGAAGAACATCGAAACAATGAGCGGGTGGACCAGGCTGCTAGAATTGAAGTGGCTCAGGTGGATCTGGATTGGGAACATAAGAGTGAGCTATTTATAGCTCAATGGGCCCATGACACATCAGGACATTTAGGAAGGGATGCAACATACAAATGGGCTCGTGATCGAGGGGTGGACTTGACTATTGATGCCATTGCACAGGTTATCCATGAATGTCAAACATGTGCCACAATCAAACAAGCTAAATGGCTAAAGCCTTTTTGGTATAGAGATTGATGGCCGAAATGTCAATACAGGGAAGCCTGGCAGGTTGATTATATCATACTACCACAAACCCGCCACGGGAAACAGTATGTGCTTACTATGGTGGAAGCAACTACTGGATGGTTGGAAACATACCCCGTGACCCATGCCACTGCCTGGAACACTATCTTGGGCCTTGAAAAGCAAGTTTTATGGTGACACAGCACCCCTGAAAGAATTGAATCCGACAACGGGACTCATTTCCGAAACAATCTCATTAACACCTGGGCCAAGGAGCATGGCATTGACTGGGTGTATCACATCCCCTACCATGCACCAGCCTCCGGGAAAATTGAACGATACAACACACTGTTAAAAACTACACTGAAAGCAATGGGTGCTGGGGCGTTCAAGCATTGGGATACACATTTAGCAGAAGCCACTTGGCTAGTTAACACTAGAGGCTCTGCCAGTCGACCTGGCCCTGCCCAATCAAAACCCCTGCACACTGTGGAAGGAGATAAGATTCCCGTGGTACATATAAAGAACTTGCTGGGAAGAACAGTTTGGGTTATTCCTTCCTCAGGAAAAGGTAAACCTATTCACGGGGTTGTTTTTGCTCAAGGACCTGGGTGCACTTGGTGGGTAATGCAGAAGGATAGGGGATTCCAGTGTGTACCTCAAGGTGATTTAAGTCTGGGTGAAACTAATCCATAATTCGAGTTATATGTTACAGGAATTACTATAGCAGGAACCACCTGAATTAATGGAGGACAAGCCTTACAAGAAGCAGTGCAAGTGCAGCAGTGACCTGACCTGAGCTAGCTGTGGTGCCCAATAACTCCATGCAATACAACACCTCTCCTGTCCTGAGTGACCACCATAACAGATGGAGCCCAAAGTCATGGACTAAATGAACTCAATGGACATTTGTGGACATTTTACAAATATTTCACAGGGGTGGTCCATAGACTAAGGGAAGGATATCTGTGTACTATATCAAAGGATGGGAAGGGCGATGATAGGGAATGAGAACGTTTTGGATGGTGTGAGACCTGAGCATGACGTAAATGGTATGGAATAAGGGGTGGAGAATGTGCTGGTTTTGGCTGGGATAGGGTTAACTTTCTTCATAGCAGCTAGTATGAGGCTGTGTTTTGGATTTGGGCTGGAAACAATGTTGATAAAGCAGGGATGTTTTAGTTACTGCTGCGCAGGGCTCACACAGAGTCAAGGCCTTTTCTGCTTCTCACACCACCCCACTGGTGAGTGGGCTGGGGGTGCACGGGAAGTTGGGAGGCGACACAGCAGGGACAGGTGACCCCAACTGACCAAAGGGATATTCCATACCATATGACATCATGCTCAGCATATAACGCTGGGGGAGGACGAAGGAAAGTGGGGACATTTGGAGTAATGGCATTTGTCTTCCCAAGTAACTGTTACGCGTGATAGAGCCCTGCTTTCCTGCAGATAGCTGAACAACTGCCTGCCAACGGGAAGTGGTGAGTGAATTCCTTCTTTGGCTTTGCTTCTCTGCGCGGTTTTTGCTCTACCTATTAAACTGCCTTTATCTCAGCCCACGAGTTTTCTCACTTTTACTCTTCTGATTCTCTCCCCCATCCCACCTGGGAGGGAGTGAGCAAGCAGCTGTGTGGTGCTTAGTTGCCATCTGGGCTTAAACCACAACAGAAGGAAACACCATCAAAGGGCAAGATATTTGTCTTGACACTGAACAAAATGTTTGTCACTTTGAGGTGCATCCCAACGAGACCCTAAGAACCATCATAATTTACAGGGGTATGGGATGTGTTTGTCTGAGATCTCAATGTGATTTTGTACAAGTAGATGGTCAAATGGTGGACACAAGCAACCATTCAAATATTTGCATTTGTAACTTTGTTAGTCTTACAGGATGTGATTTTAACTACATGGCTCCTGTTACTACTTATCAATTGCTACAATTTAATTATACATTGATTCAGGATATACAGCCCACCCCTATTGGAATGAATCTCACTCTAATAAGAAAACTATTGCATCATGAAAATTTAAAAAGGTTGTTAAAACAAGTTGAAGAAAGTGGAAGAAAGACTTTAATTACTGTCCATCATGATGCAGAGGAAATACACCAAGTAGTGGAACGAGTGAAGTCAGACGGAGAGCACAATTGGTGGGATGTGTTTAGGGGTTATTCCCTGTCAGCTACCAAAATCTTAAACATAATGACCCACCCGATATTGGTGTTACTAATAGCTACGACAACATTAACAATAGTAAATCTTATCCTTTGGTGTAAACTAAAGGAACTTATTGGGCAAGTATGGACACTAAAAATAATGATGAAACATAACAAACCACTTTTAAAAGCAAAAGAATTTGCTTAGGGGAAAGAAAAGGGGAGAATTGATACAGAGAGATAACTATCTGCTTTTAGTCACTTGAATATTGTTTCTTGTTTATTCACTTAGATATTGTTTCTTGTTTATTCTTTCTAAAACTCACTTACCAAGGCTGACGCCTGTAACGTCTGTTAAGGGTTGAGTTTATCAGGGACTGGTATTTGTCAAGAACTACTTGCTGAACAAAGGGAGTGATAACAGGAGCTGCAAGGTTAGTCTGACCACAGAACCGACTAGGACTTGTTAAAAACTGCTGAAATCAACAAGTAAGAAGAGAGCATGCGTAAAAGACTAAAGTTCATCTAGAAGACAGAAGTGGAAGAGGAAGATAAGACCCCTGAAGAAGTAAAAGACCACCAGAGACAGATCTGAGCCTGCGCAGTTTCTGAATCAACTCCGCCCCCAGCTTATACATATGTATTATGAAACCCTATGAATATGTATGCTTTAGTGTAATAAATATCCAACTACTTGCCGAAAGGGTATGCAAGCTTTGAGGAGAAATCCCCTTGCACCCGGCGCCACAATAAACATGCCTGCTTTATAACTCTTTGTGAGTTATGAAGTTTGTTTCCGCGTGTCAGTCAGGGAACAAACCTATTTCAAAGAACATAGAGAAAGTTTTAAGTAGTGACAAAACTTGTCTCCTTCTCCAAATGTTAAAGCATACTTGGGGATAACCAGAAATGACAATAATGTTTTGACTTTTTTTTTCCTCAGCTAATAATTCCAAAGTCTTTTAAAAAGGTAGGCATTATCCATTCCATTTACAGGTTAGAAAAAAAAAAACGGGGGGAATGAAACAGCTATGAAGCCCAAGGTCGTACAAACGGGTTAGCAGAAAAACTTGCTTTCTCAAATCTGCTTCTAAGATCGGTGCTTTACATTTTTGGAAGCTGAACCTGTACTACAAGAATTAAGCTAATCGCACCTTCCACAATGAAATCCTCCCAGTTATGACAAAGGCCTAATTACCCCGAACATATATACATTAACCACTAAGCTAGCTAGTACTTTGGAGATAGGCTCCTGCTTATAACACCACCTCCTCTAAGCTCAAGCACATACCCGAGTTGAGGCCCCACTACCCAGACAGAAAACAGCGCATTAAACCTCGGCCTTCCGTACACCTGGAAAGTGTGCCCTATCACAAGGTGCGTCACCTCTACAAAGAGGCAGCCCTCCACAGGGCCAGGGCAAGGGAGAGGAGAGCACCTGTGGCCATGAGAGAGCAGGCCTGAGCTGTGCCAAGTCTAGAGCTGGAAACCAGAGCCGTGAGGCGGGTGGAATCACAGAATCACTAAGGTTGGAAAAGACCTGTAACATCATCAAGTCCAACCATCAACCCAACACCACCATGCCCACTAAAATATGTCCCACAGTGCCACATCCAAATGTTCCTTGAACACCTCCAGGGATGGTGACTCCACCACCTCCCTGGGCAGCCTGTTCCAATGCTTCACCACTTTCTCAGTATAGAAGTTTTTCCTAATATCCAGCCTAAACCTCCCCTGGTGCAACTTGAGGCCATTTCCTCTTGTCTTCTCACTAGCCACTTGGGAGGAGACCAACACCCACCTCACCACAACCCCCTTTCACGTAATTGTAGAGAGCGATAAGGTCTCCCCTCAGCCTCCTCTTCTCCAGACTGAACAACCCCAGCTCCCTCAGCCGCTCCTCACAAGACTTGTGCTCCAGACCCCTCACCAGCTTCGTCACCCTTCTCTGGACATGCTCCAGCACCTCAATGTCCTTCTTGGAGTGCGGGGCCCAAAACTGAACACAGCATTCGAGGTGCGGCCTCACCAGCGCCGAGTACAGGGGCACAATCACCTCCCTGTTCCTGCTGGCCACACTCTTTCTGATACAGGCCAGGATGCCATTGGCCTTCTTGGCCACCTGGGCACTCTGCTGGCTCACATTCAGCCGGCTGTCGATCAGCACACCCAGGTCCTTTTCTGCAGGGGAGCTTTCCAGCCACTCGTCCCCAAGCCTGTAGCGTTGCATGGGGTTGTTGTGGCCAAAGTGCAGGACTCGGCACTTGGCCTTGTTGAACCTCATACAATTGGCCTTGGCCCATTGGTCCAGCAACAGCGGGCTCAGGACAGAGGCGGCTGGAGGGAGCGAGGCGGTGGAGGCTGCAGTGCCAGTGCTTAGTGGGGCTGGGGGCTGTGCTGGGAAGGAGCCAGAGAAGGAGGGAGGGGGAGAGGGATCTCAGGGAGAGAAAGACTCCTGTTGTGAGAGAGATGCACCCTGCCTCAGGTCCTGAAGGGCTGCCTCCCCTCAGCCAGAATGGGAGCGGGAGAGAGCCCTACAGGTGTGCTCCCATGTGCTGGGAGCTTGCAAGGAGCGATGTGAGCTCATGATGAGTAGAGCCCCCCCCATGTGCCCCGGTGCCCTCTTCCCACCATCCGTGTCCCCGGAAAGGAGCCCTGCCCAACTGGGTGCTGGGTTTCGGGGCTCCTGGGGGATGGAGTTGCTAGGAGCAGAGGCTGCAGAAACCCTGAAGCCCCAGCAAATGGTTCCAGGAGGAGGAGGGCTCTTTCCAGCCCAGGATTTCTCAGCCATTTATCGGGCTCGGGAATTCGTGCTGCACCGAGTTCAGGAGGGCCCTGGGTTTTCCTGTGGCCTTCGCTGCCATCCCTTGGGTTCTCCTTTAGCAGTATCTGGGGCCAGCGGTTGGGTTTCTGTAGACGTGACTCCTCTTTTCTCCTGGTGTTTGTTCCAGCCAAGACCATGGAGGTGATGCCTCAGGCAGATGAGATCAGGTGCTTTGGTGAGGAGCAGAACAGCCCAGACAGGGAGACTGTGGTGGAGACCTGTACCAAAATAGCAAAGGTAACTGGCCCCAAAAGACCGCGGTGAGGGCCCAGCTCCTGGGCTCCTGCACGTCTCCCTGCTCCCCTCCAGAGTCTCTCGCTGTCTCCAGAGCAAGCTGTCCAGGACAGCTGTTGTTAACAAGTAGCAGGAGGCTTTGAGACAAGACTGTCCTTTAGACACACTGGAGCAGACACCGTGATGTGTGTATGTGTGTTCGCACATGTGTGAGTGTGAGTGCTCTTGTCAGAATACAAATTTGGTATACGAGCCAATGACGTGGGGGGAGACACTTCCAAATTGGTTAGCTGCATCAGTTGTAAACAGCACTGTATGCACAGCAGGAGGAAAAAGTGATTGCTCCCTCTACGACTGCCTGACTAACAGTCCCGTCAAGTTTCCTTTCCTTGCCGAATTCCTGGAGCAGAGCTGTGATGCGGTCTCTCCTGTTCCTGACTTCTCTCCAGGCTGTTTGCAAATGCATCCTTCCAGCATAGGCTACAGACTTTCTGACTGCTGTCCTGGGCAGCTTGCTGCATGTCAGACCCACGTGTCTGAAGGCAGTATGGAAGTGGGTGTTCATCTTCCTGGTGGAATGCAGGAAGGAAATAGTCCAGGAGGTAAAGGAGACCTTTTTCCCATATGACTTTGTCTTTTCTCCTGTTGGCTGTTGCACAACACCCTGTGCATTTGGCATGGGCTCAAGAAAAACTGCCTGTGTGCCAAGCCGAGGGGCTGCTGATGCATTGGCAACTGCTGCTGGCGTCTGTTCCAGCTGGTGACAAGGATATGGGCCCCTCTTGTCCAAAGTCTCTCGTTATCCAGGTCCTTCCCACGAGTGAAGCACTGGGAGGCACCGACCTTGCCGTTCCTCCCCTTTCTCCAGGGTCACTGTCAGTCCTCCCTGCCCTGGGAACCTGCTTCACTTTGCTCTTTCCTCACAGCTCCCCAATTCCCCCTACTCTGAGCTTTGCTGGGCACGCCAGGTTTTCCATAGGTTGCATACTTGTTCATTGCTCTCATTGCTTTCCCCGACTGTGGTGTTGACACGTGGAAACAAACTTCACAACTCACACAGAGTTATAAAGCAGGCATGTTTATTGCGGCACCAGGTGCAAGGGGATTTCTCCTCAAAGCTTGCACACCAGGTTAAAATCATGACAGGTATTTAAAACAGTTAACAAAGTTAGTTATGCCTACTGGTTCTACCCCTTAATTAACTCTTGGTTAATACTTTTCTTACTTCATCTTAAAGTTACAGTTCTCTCTTAATTCACCACGCTTGCTCAGAGAGTAGGGAGCTTAATTGGGTTGGGGCTTTTCTAGCTAGGAGGTGTGTTCCTTAGCATTATAATGAGATTATAATGAGACAGGTTAACTCTAGGGCACTATTTTGGCAGTCCATTCTCTATTTTTCTACAATTCGTCCTTGTGCTAATCATTATTGCCAGTTAGCAGAGAGTCAGTGAAGACAGTCTTTAATATGTCTAAGTGCCAGGTGCAGTTGTTATGAAGCATCTTCTTTACGTTCTTCTTTCTTACTTTTAACCCTTGTTTTTCAAGATGTCCTGTAACATTCCCCCCTTTTCTTTCCCCTAAGCAAATTCTTTTGCTTTTAAAAGTGGTTTGTTATGTTTCATCATTATTTTTAGTGTCCATACTTGCCCAATAAGTTCCTTTAGTTTACACCAAAGGATAAGATTTACTATTGTTAATGTTGTCGTAGCTATTAGTAACACCAATATCGGGTGGGTCATTATGTTTAAGATTTTGGTAGCTGACAGGGAATAACCCCTAAACACATCCCACCAATTGTGCTCTCCGTCTGACTTCACTCGTTCCACTACTTGGTGTATTTCCTCTGCATCATGATGGACAGTAATTAAAGTCTTTCTTCCACTTTCTTCAACTTGTTTTAACAACCTTTTTAAATTTTCATGATGCAATAGTTTTCTTCATTCCTGTCCACCGTGGACATCACGGTTACATAAAAGGACCCTTCCTTCCTGAATGAGAAAAAGGAGACATGTGATTGGTGCAGTAGGAACAGGACTGGGAGTTTTAAATAGTATAGATACTGAGATAGCAAGGAACAAACTCACCACGGTGACCCGTGATCTGAACAAAATGTTTGTCACTTTGAGGTGCATCCCAACGAGACCCTAAGAACCGTCATAATTTACAGGGGTATGGGATGTGTTTGTCTGAGAACTCAATGTGATTTTGTACAAGGAGATGGTCAAATGGTGGACACAAGCAATCATTCAAATATTTGCATTTGTAACTTTGTTAGTCTTACAGGATGTGATTTTAACTACATGACTCCTGTTACTACTTATCAATTGCAATTGTTTTATATGTTTCCCTTGGGTGGATAGGAGTCCCCTTTCTTTCCATATGGCTCCATGGGCATGGACTACCCCAAAAGCGTATTTGGAGTCCGTCCATATATTAATCTCTTTGGCTAGCTCCAATGCTCGGGTTAAAGCGATTATTTCTGCTTTTTGTGCCGAGGTATTTAGGGCAAGGGCTGCGGATTCTATTGCCTTATTCACGGTGGTTATTGCATACCCTGCTCTGCGGATGCCTTGTCGAACAAAGCTATTTCCATCTGTGTACCAGGAATCCTCAGCGTCTTCCAGTGGCTCCTCCTTTAGATCTGGTCGGCTGGAATAGACCGCTTCAATTGTTTCCAGGCAGTCATGTGATACCGGTTCTCCCATGGTTCCACTGAGGAAAGTTGCTGGATTGACAATGTTAGTAACAATTATTTCCACATCATCCTATTCCACCACAACAGCCTGATACTTAAGGAATATCTGTGGTAAGAGCCAATGCCCCCCTTTCACCTCTAATACTATGGATACAATATGAGATGTCAGCACTGTAATCTTTTGGCCCAATGTAAATTTACGTGCTTCTTGAATATTTAGCACCAATGCTGCTACCGCCCTGAAGCAGCTAGGCCAACCTTTACTTACTTCATCAAGTTGTTTGGAGAAATAGGCCACTGCTCTTCTATATGGTCCCAAGTTTTGGGCTAGGATTCCCAGGGCTATTCCCTGTTTCTCACGGGAGAACAACCAGAACGTCTTAGTAATATCTGGTAACCCCAAAGCAGGGGCTTCCATTAATTTCCTTTTCAGTTGCTGGAATGCTCTTTCTGCTTCCCCATTCCAGGGGATTTTGGTCTTTTGGATTAGATTTCAACAGTTTATAGAGTGGCCTTACCAAGAGTCCGTAGTTATTGATCCATAGATGACACCATCCCGTCATACCTAAAAACGTACGGAATTCTTTAGCCGTCTGTGGTCGAGGCGTTTGGCAGATGGCCTCCTTTCTTGCAGTTCCTAGGGTCCTTTGGCCATCAGTTATCTCATATCCAAGGTAAGTTACCTGCCGCTGAGCTATTTGGGCTTTCTGTGGAGAGACTTGGTAGCCATTAAGTCCAAGGAAACTTAGCAGTCTGACTGTCCATAATATACATAGTTCTTTTGTTTTAGTGGCTATCAATAGATCATCTACATATTGTAACATTATTCCATCGCCATGTGGTCACTCCCACTGTTCCAAGTCTTTGGCTAGTTGGTTCCCAAAAAGAGTGGGGCTATTTTTAAACCCCTGTGGTAACACAGTCCATGTTAGTTGTGTCTTTCTCCCAGAGTCTGGGTTTTCCCACTCAAATGCAAACAGCAACTGGCTCTCTGGATTCAAAGGTAGGCAAAAGAAGGCGTCTTTCAGGTCCAATACAGTAAACCAGGCCAATTCAAGTGTCAATTTAGTTAATAATGTATATGGGTTTGCCATGACAGGATGCAGTTCCTCAACAATTTTATTAATGGCTCTGAGATCCTGTACTATTCAATAATTACCATCCGGCTTTTTGACAGGTAGAATGGGAGCGTTATATTCCGAGTCACATTCTGTTAGTAGCCCATATTGGATAAATCGGTTTATTATTGGTCGGATTCCTTCCCCATCTTCAGTCCTGAGGGGCTATTGCTTAATTCTTACAGGCCGTGCCCCTGATTTGAGCCTGACCATTATTGGGGAGGCATTTTTCAGTTTTCCTGGTATTTCTGAGGCCCATACCCCTGGATATACTTGGTTCTGGATTTTGTCAGATATTTCTGAGCTAACAGGAGGGACAGACTCAGAAGTTCAATTAGCTGGTCATCCCCCACTCGAAAGCTCTATTTTTCCTTTCTCAAATTTTATTTCCACTTTTAGTTGTTCCAGTAAGTCTCGCCCCAACAGAGGTTTTGGTGAGTTAGGCATATATAAGAATTTGTGTATTCCCAATTGTCTTCCCAATCTGAATTTAAGAGGTTTTAAGAGGTTTTAAAAAGTACACCTTTTCACTTTGGCCAGTAGCTCCCTTTACCGTTACAAAATCATCATCCGTAGGTGTTAAAGCTTGGTTGATAGGTTTCATCTTGAGAAAATAAAATCAAGGACAGGGCCTGCCCTTTCTCTGTGATTCTGAGCAGCGGGGCTGCTGCCTCCGAGAAGCAACTTTGCGGCGGGAGGGGCCCCCTTGGGCACACACCATGCAGCACCGCGCTCGGGCCTCGTCACAGCAGTTTTACTGGGCTCCAGCTCCCTCCCCAGCCGGGGGAGGCCACAGGGCCGTTTCCCTGCTTCCCCCCCCAATCCGAGAAATGCGGTACCGGCTCCCCCTCAAAAACAACATCAATTGCAACAAGTTGTTATAATTCAAGGTTCCATTAAAGGGCCATTTCTCCTCATCATCCAATTTATACAAAGGCCACCATTGATTACAATATTTTATTAAAGTCTTTCTGTTCACGCTTCCTCCTGGCAGCTCTCCTATCTCCTTCCAGTGAGCTAAAATACAGCCTAGAGGGCTCCTTTTCAATATTCCGCCACTTTGTTTACCTCCCATAATGAAGACCCTGCCCGCAGGGGCTTATTCCTCAGCCTAAGAATACAACCAATACAACCTGATGGAATTGACAACAATACTACCCTATCCAAGGCAAAAGATGTAAGGGCGTACTCGTACAGTGAACGCACCCAAATTCAAGACAACTATCGAAAAGGAAATAATGTACTTATGACACTCCAAACACTTAGCACAAACAAACAAGCAACACCAATGGCAAATCAGACAGGCACTCGTCCGTGCTCCACGCCAAATAAACCCATCATTACATCTACATTTCCCCCCACATACCAGCGACGTTCTTACTGATTCCTTATACCTTTTATATTTCCACAAAGCACCTGCCTAAGCTGGCCCGAGCACTCAATCTTATTTCATTTCCTTGACTCACTACGCCAAAAATCGTCTTGCCCCCAAACCGTACTCAAACGTTCTGTTTACAACCAAAACATTCAAAAACATATATTGGGTTGCATGAAAAATCCTGATATCCGTGTATAGGACAATAAGAGTTAACAATCGGTTTGATTAACACAATCTGTCATATGATTCATCCGTCTCCGGCCGCTCTCCTCGGGGAGAACACGGAACCGCGGATCAGGACTCCGCACTCGCCCTGCAATCCAACTGCGACTCACTCACTGAAACACTCACTCAACTCACAACAACTTACAACAACATTAATTGTATAATGAAGCACTTTTCACAGAATACACGGTACCAGGCACTAAACTTCTTAAGTATATAGATTGTAATGACTATCATAAAATGCCAATTATAGTCACAATAATATAAATTTCAGTTCCCATGGGTTATAATAGTTGGTACAAATGACAGCACCCCCGCGTACTTCCCTAACCAGGGATTTCCACGCCCTCACTACTGGATTGGAATCCCACCCGGGGCGAGCACCAATGCTCTTTACCTTGCGTAGGACATCTCCTCATGACTTACAGGTTCCCCTCCCTTAACATACCTGGTCCGCTGATGGTCCTTGTCTGTCCCTGCAGTGATTGGGCGAGCGAGGGAGGTCCTCCGAAAAATCTCAGGGCATGCCAAGGATGTCCCCCTCTCAGCCGGTCCCGCAGCCGGGCAGAGAGGGTCCCATCTGGGGTGCCAAAATTGACACGTGGAAACAAACTTCACAACTCACACAGAGTTATAAAGCAGGCACGTTTATTGTGGCGCCGGGTGCAAGGGGATTTCTCCTCAAAGCTTGCACACCAGGTTAAAATCATGATAGGTATTGAAAACAGTTAACAAAGTTAGTTACGCCTCCTGGTTCTATCACTTAACTAACTATTGATTAACACTTTTTTTACTTCATCTTAAAGTTACAGTTCTCTTTTAATTCACCACGCATGCTCAGAGAGTAGGGGGCTTAACTGGGTTGGGGCTTTTCTAGCTAGGAGGTGTGTTCCTTAGTATTATAATGAGATTATAATGAGACAGGTTAACTCTAGGGCACTATTTTGGCAGTCCATTCTCTATTTTTCTACGATTCGTCCTTGCGCTAATTGTTATTGCTAGTTAGCAGAGAGTTGGTGAAGACAGTCTTTATCTCTAATATGTCTAAGTGCCAGGCGCAGTTGTTATGAACTATCTTCTTTACATTCCTCTTTCTTACTTTTGACCCTTGTTTTTCAAGATGTCCTGTAACAGTGTTTCCCAGCCTGCGAGGTGCCCTTCCTTTAGCCACCAGTTGCTGCCTGTTTGTAGCCTGGGAGCCTCTGGCCTCGTGCTGTGCCTGCCCTTTCAAGGCTCCTGTTCTCCTCCTCCACTCCTGCTCTCCTGCGCTCCATTTGGGCTCCAGGGCCAGCAGCAGCTCGCTCAGCCCAGACTAACTCCATGGCTGTCCACCGCTGACAAAGGTCGGTCTCAGTGACGGCAGCCACGGGTGGCAGCCCACAGGATCGTGCCCAGCCGAGCTAAAGCTCACACAGCCATTAGGCCGCTGCCGTTACAGCCAGGGCAGGGTGTCCCTGTGCCGTCCCTGCAGAGCCCACGGCCGCTCCGGGCAGCGGGAGCGCCACATCCGTGGGCTGCGGGGTCACCCCTTGCTGCTTCCACAGGCGCAGCGCAGGTTCTGTCTGCACCATGGGCCAGAGGTAGGCAGCCGTGGGAGAAGCTGGGATCTTCCACGGGACGAGGGACCTGGC
Source organism: Gavia stellata (assembly GCF_030936135.1). Taxonomy (NCBI): domain Eukaryota; kingdom Metazoa; phylum Chordata; class Aves; order Gaviiformes; family Gaviidae; genus Gavia; species Gavia stellata. The sequence continues at coordinate 40,823 of NW_026776931.1, forward strand.
TGCCTCTTTGTCCTTATCATGGCCACGGCTTCTAGCTGTGAAAGGCTCAAACAAACACCCCTTCCTTCGGGGGAAGGCCCTCTGTGTGGGGAAGGGGTTGGTGCTTTGGGAAAGGAGGGTAGAGGCAAGGAGAAGTGTCCCTGGAGAACCGGGTTCCTCTGGAAGGAGTCACGAGCCCTTGCAGAGGCCCTGCAAGGCATCTTCATGGTCTCAAAGAGCGTGTTTGGTTTTGCTCTTGCATTGCAACACACATGTGGGGAGAGTTATTCAAGCGCTGGGTGTGAAATGTGTCCGTGTCCTCTGTGTGCACAAGGGCACGCAGCTGCTCATACGGTTGGACCCAGGGACATGCTGTGACTGAGTCTGTGTGTGTGAGTGCGTGCATGTGTGTGTGTGTGCGCATGTGTGCGCACAATTACCAAGAGCACGCTCAGCTCCAGACGTGAGCCAGGGTCAGGCAGGGTGGCAGGGGGGAGGTTTCGAGCGAGGTCTGGACTCTGTGTCAAGGGAGCAGGCACTGCTCATGTGCTGAATGTCTGTGTCTGGGCCCCGCAGGAGGGGGTAAAGGATGCACTGAGCCCTTCTGTCTCCTCTTCTTCCATTCAGGTGCCAAAAATCCTGAACACCCTTTGCACCTACATGCAGCAGAGCACCCACAGGCCCTTCCTGCTCTGGGCGGTGTTTCTCCTCGCCCGCTTTCACCGGGAGCCCCTCATCACCAGCCTCCTCCGGAAAGGTCCACCCATGGACAGGTACACGCACTACCCACTTCCCTGCTGTAGTCAAACAGAGACCCTGCAGCTTGTGTGCACTGGGGGGGTCCGGTTGAGAAGCAGGTCTTTTTTTCCTGCCTGAACAGTCTTGAGTGTTGCAAGATTGTGCGCTTGTGTCTCTGCCGTGAGTGGGGCGTTGTAAGCCCCATTGCAGATGAGGAGGGTTGAGGGCACTGCAGGACTGCGAGGATACGGGTTCAGGGGTGAACGTCTCTATTCTTGCAGTGACACAGTGGAGCTGTGGAGGAGCCTGGGGAGAAGCACCATTGGGATTCAGGTCCTGAGGTGCTTAGTGGAGAAACTAAACAGAGCAGGAAACAACCACCTGTGGACTCGCTTTTCCGCTTGGGAGCGGCACAGCCGTCAGACTGCTCTGGAGACTCTGACAGTACGTTCAACGGCAGACACGTTTCTGCAGCTTTGCACCTGCTACCTCATACTTCAGCGCGAGGGAGTCAGGCGCCCTTTGCAGATGCCCCTGGAGACTCCCAGGGCGCTGCGCTGGGTCGGCCTCAAGCAGTGTGGGGAGCTGGGACAGTCTTGTGCTCCTGAGCCGTAAGGCTGTCGCAGAAGTGACAACTGCGGACAGTAACCCCCCCTGCCCCAGGCAGGCAGGGGAACCAGGCTGGTGGGAAAAGGCCTTGCCTAAAGAAGTGCTTCTTGGTCATGTTTCTCTGCAGATCACCCGTGCCATCTCCGAGGTGGTGCTTGCCCTGAGGAGCACGGAGGAGCTCAGGCAGCTGCTTCCCCACCTCCTTCCCAGCCTCCTGAGGTGGGCCAGTGAAACGCTGGGCAAGGAGAGGCTCCTTTCCCCCATGAACGGCTGGAGAAAACTGTTCCTCGAGGGTCAGGTGCTTGAAGAGAAGCCGTGCAGGTAAGGAGCCAAAGGGGCAGATGGAGGGGCTGGCTTTGGTTCCCCTGGCCAAGGCATGTGCCTTTGTGGGGCTGAGGGAGTGCTTCGCCTGCCCCGCTTCTTAGATGTGCAAACTGGTTGTTGTGGTTGGTTTTACTTCTGCTCCTTCATGGGGAAACTCCAGCTCCTAGGCAGGAAGGTCTTAGGCAGCTCATGCTGCGGACAGCTCTCATCTTGCCTGCTGCATACCCTTGCATGCACAACAGCATTGCACTCCCTCCCTAGACCCCCCCCACTGGGAGCAGAGGCTCTCATGGGCACTGGTGTCATTCTTCACAAAATGCTGGTGGGAAGGGGTATTAGGTGTTGCCTTGGCAAGTATCGGGCATGGAGTCAGTCTAGGAGCATGGGTTTTCTTCTGCTTCAGTGGGCTTGCGGCATGATGAAAATACCAGTGTCATTAGCTGCAGTCTTGAAGGCTCTGAAGCATCATTTCAGGGGTATTTAGCTCTGCTAAAGATAAGTCTTCCCGTAACCTGCTGCAATTTGAGATTTCTTTGGGTTTGTGGTGGTGTGGTTATTGTGATTTGCTTTGTTTTGCTTGTGTTTGTTTATTTTGTGTTTTGTTTCTTCTGCCAGGATTTTCCTTTCAGCTATAGAGTTGGTGCTAGGCAAATGCATGGCACAGACATGGATGCGGCTGCTCATGCGTCAGGCAGTGTGGGCTCGCCTGGAAGACCCCCTGGCTAACCCTGAGGGGTTGCATCTCCTGAGAAGGTAAGAGCCCCAGGGATGCATCTGGCCACCTCCTGCGGAGCTATGCGCAGAGAAATGGCTGCTGGGACCCTTCTGGAGTGCCTGGGAAGCCGTCCTGAGCTAAAGAATAGTGTCTGCATCGGTGCACATGAATTTTGGAGACCCGGCCTGTGGCCTTCCTGGGTAACTGTGTGTCCCTCGCTTGTGTCCCCTGTGCAGCGTCCTGCTCCAGGCTGGGCTTGTCTCCCCCTCTCTGGTGAAAAGCCTCTTGCCACGGCTGCGTTCCTGATCAGTTAAGCTGCAGGTGACAGCTACAGCTTTCTTTGCTGAGGTAAGGCAGGGGGTGGGGAAGGAAAGGTTCACAGGGTTTGAGTGAGATACTGCTCCTTGGGATTTCTTTTTTTGTGGGAAGATCCCTGGAGAAAGGGTCTCTGGAGCGGAGCGGCCAGGGGAATACCTGGCTGGGATCAGGTGCCCACGGCACTGCCTGTCATTCCAGCTCTCTCGGGACTGCAGGACAAGAAGGACCCACAAGTGAGGCAGGCGTTAGACGAGTCTCTCCATGACACCTGGCCCCAGTCAGCACCAAGGAGTTAATTAAATAAAGCTCTGCACAAAATGCCTAAAGGGGAGTGTATCTTTTTTTTTCTGATGGCACCCTTGTGCTTGGTGGGACCACATGTGGGTGACACCGAGGCTGGGGGCTGCCAGCTGCATGGCCCATCTCAGATCTTCCCGGGCTGGGGACAATGGAGTCATGCCGGGACAGACCCCAGAGCAGGGGTCTCTCCATGGGGTCCTGGGCCCGCCCACTGCCCATGGGGATCCCCTTGCCACCCCTCCCACCACGGCAGGACCACCTCTGACACCAGCAAGGGCTGGTGCAGGGAACAGCCCAGGACAGCCCTGGCCATACCACCACAGCAGCCTTTGCCCCCCGCCGGTGTCCTGCCATGCTGGGACCCCCCACAGCATTTGCCCAGAGACGCAGTGGGGGGGGTAGCAGGGGAAAAAGGGGGCACTGGGGGGAGTAGAGGGCACTGGAAGATGCGTGGGGGGAACCAAGGGAGGCACAGAAGTTTACAGGGGTGTGGGCAGGGGGCAGAAGGTGGGCACTGGAGGACAAGTGGGGAATGTCGGGGGGTGTCTTCAAGGGTCAGCTATGGCTCAGGGGCTGAGCAGAGGGACAGAGCGTAGCAGAGGGCTCTGGCTGGCCCATCAGACCCCTGCCCACTAACACAGGCCCCACTGGTGCTGCTCTCCAGACCCGGCCGGCCTGGGCACATCTGCGTGGGGCAGGGGCAGCTCCACACAGGGAGCCCACCAGCAGAGATGTGGTTTCATCCCTCAGGCTGCTGGGCACCCTGGCCCCGCTGCGAGCCCATGTAAGCCTCTGGTCCCCTGTCCCAGGGGTCCCACCATATGTACGATCCTAACTGAAGACTCTGCAAAGTTTGCTCAATCACCTTGCACAGCCGTGTTCCTTGACAGAGTTGAGGACGGAGCTGTAAGAGGGAGTCGAGCCCCTGCCTGGGTGGAACACCAGGCTGGGGGGCGGGTCCTGCTGTGGAGGGGGCACCAGCAAGGGCCAGGGGCCAGGCCGGGGGTTTCCCTGGGCATCTGCAGTGCTGAGGGCTCCGGCAGCCCTGGGAGGTGAGTGTGCCAGGCGCGGAGCAAGCGACTCAGCTGGACGTTCAAGCGACAGAGTTTGGATAATGAGGTAGCATTCTTGTGCATAGAGAACCGTTAAGACCGACCTTGCCATCTCTTGTGCGACCCGGGGGAGCGGAGACTCGCCTGCTAACACAGGGTGCAGATACGGAGGGGGCCCTGTGGAGGCAGGACAGCCCTGCGTGTGGTCAGCAAAGACAGCAAGATTAACAGAAGCCTGAATGGGCTTTTGTTTCTTCCAAAGGCTTCGTGTCCCATCACTGACCTTTGCCTCATTACCGGTGAAATGCATATTCCAACTCACACCCTGCATATGCTAATGAAGATTAAAGAGATCATGCTAAACATGTATGACTATAGCACTCGTCTCTCCACCCAAATCATGCTACACGTCACATATGTGGGGGGGGAACCTCATAGTTTTTGGGGATGAAAGACAGAGAAAATGTTTGTTAAAGTGGGAGAGAAGAACCTTGACATCTGACAGAGCAGTCGACGGGCTGCGTTCTCTTCCTCCACCCCAGGCAGGGACGCCTCTCTGGGTACGGGCTGTGCCTCCCACCCTCTGGGCAAATTTCAAAATGACATTCCTTTTAATGCGACAACAGGTTTTCAAAGAAAGGATCATGTCGTTTACCTGCCATTAAAAAAAAAAAAAAATATATAAAAAGGACTCAAATCTATGAATGGAGAACATTTACCAAACCCTGTAAAGACAAATTAACCGAAGAGCAAGCATTAATGGGAAAACCTGGGAGCAGAATGAGAAGCACCACACAGCTAAAGCTATCCCAAGCACTTAGGCCTCCATCAAGGACCACAAGCCCTGAGGCTGATGATGGCTGTTGGATGAGTTTCCCTCCCCCAGGTGGAAACACGTCTCACTGCGCTGTGCTCAGACCAAGGAAGGAAAAAGCAATACACTCCCCCACATCTAAAGGCATGCCACTCCATTCAAAGGTAAATTTTGATTTATTTAGATAAACTGCCTGGCCAGTTTTAGCACCTGCCTCTAGAGTATATTGATTTCATCCACTCCTACCCACAAAAACTTTTGACTGAGTGCTGAGTGATGTGGAGTCAGGTGGATTTAGACACGCACGCTGCTACCAGGGGACTGGATTTTTGACCTCTTTACAAGTATTCGTTGCTTTGAAGCTGCCCGAGGGTCAGCACGCCCTCGCTTCTGGAGGTTCTCGCTCTGCGCAGGCACTGAGGAAGACATTTCTGGCGACAGGTTATTTTAAAGCACAGCAGAACATACTGTTTATGACCTCCTGAGAATTATCTCCCAGACAGATCAGGAAGAAGGGCAAAACTTGAATATTTAACATGCATTTGAGTTACAGGACTGTTAACCAGACACCACTACCAGAGCTTTCACTGGACTGAAGGCTGGCAGCAGTGGACCAGGACAGTCCTTTCTGGTCACCTCACTCCTGGGTAGAAATCTGAGAGACTTCCTTTATTTCAGTCCATAAAACACTACCTAATTCAATGCCAGAAATCCAAAGAGCTACAGTAGGGGTTTGGTTTTGGGGTTTTGTTTTTTTTTAACAGAGCATAGCAGATAAAAAGCAAGCAAACAAACAAACCCCACCCAGGTAAACCGCTGAGGGACTAATGAGGAACAAAAGGTTGAGCCCAAGCTCAGCCCCAGGGCAAGCAGGCTGGCAGAGGGGAGAGGACACTGCTGGGGGACCGGGCTGCGGGGCAGGAGGCAGCCAGGGACCAGAGCTCTGCCGGCACTGCGGCACTGCTCCAGCCCGGCACGGTGGCTCACCCAGCGGGACCCGGCAGCTCTTCTCTCCGAAGACCCGGTTCTGCTCTGAACCCGAGCTGCAGCTGCGTGTCCACAGCACCCTGCCTTCAGCAGCACCAGAGGGAGGAAACACCGACCCGGAGCAGACACCAGGCCTGTCCCACCTGCTTCACACAGCATCCCTGCAGCTACAGGCACCTCCTGAAAGGCCGGAGCGTGCAACCACAGTTTTTAAATGTGCTTCCACAAAGACCAGGCAATGACAGAAAACAGATTCAGCGAGGGAAAACCAGGGAAAAGGAGGAGGAAATCGGTCTGCCTGGCTACATGAGATCGGTACGAGAAACAAAGAGAGATGCAGGACAAAGCAGAACTGAGCAGGATGTTGAAGGCCAGGTGAAGAAGAAATAGGCAAGTTGAACTACAGGAGTGTTGTGAAGAGGAGAATTATTTTGTTTAAATCTCAACTGAGACTTGGTTATTCATCCCTTACCAATTATTCTGATTATTAATTCTATTTTCACACGGCATTTTTTCAACCTTTAAGAAGATGCAGCTGTGAGAAGCGCACAGCACAGAGCAGCCTGTGACAGTCCCCGTTGTCTCCTTAGGACGAGGAGCAGCCCCAGGAGCTGCCCTTGGGCAGAAGGACAGCGCAGGAGAAGTGCGGAGCAGCCGCTACAAGGAAGGAACCGGGGACTCGCCGAGGCTGCCCAGGGATGTGTGTCACCGGGGCAGGAGGGCTGCGTCAGGGGTTGGGTACCGGGAAGGGGCAGCAGCAAGGCTGCCTTAAAAGCCTGGGTGCACAGGGGACCCCAGAGAAGTACCCAGGAACGGTCACCCAGCAGCGAGGTGACAACCTGCAGACTGGCAGTACATCAGGCGGTACAAGCTTGCAGAGAAAAACGATGGCAATTAGTGACATCGCATTTAGAGCCATCAACAGCCACAACGTTAGTGCAGTGAAGATCAAGTGCATTGTGCGGAGCTGTGGAAGAGGAGGGAGGTGGAGATGAAGAAGCACCCGACTCTGGAGGCTAAAGCAGGGCCACACACGCCACGAGGCCCTCCTGCTATTTCCAGTCTCAGAACAAGTGCTGCTGCCGTATTTCCCAATCGGAAGCACTCCCAGCTTCCCAGCACATGGAAACTTTCATCACGTTTCAGTTACTTCTTGTGACACGTGGAAACAAACTTCACAACTCACACACAGTTATAAAGCAGGCATGTTTATTGCGGCGCCAGGTGCAAGGGGATTTCTCCTCAAAGCTTGCACACCGGGTTAAAATCATGACCGGTATTTAAAACAGTATAAGAAAGTTAGTTATGCCTACTGGTTCTACCCCTTAATTAACTCTTGGTTAATACTTTTCTTACTTCATCTTAAAGTTACAGTTCTCTTTTAATTCACCACGCATGCTCAGAGAGTAGGGGGCTTAATTGGGTTGGGGCTTTTCTAGCTAGGAGGTGTGTTCCTTAGCAGTAGAATAAGATTATAATGAGACAAGTTAACTCTAGGGCACTATTTTGGCAGTCCATTCTATTTTTCTAAGATTCATCCTTGTGCTAATCATTATTGCTAGTTAGCAGAGAGTCAGCGATGGCAATCTTTACCAGCAGAGAGTCAGTGAAGACAGTCTTTATCTCTAATACAAAGTATCTTCTCTACATTTTTCTTTCTTACTTTTGACCCTTGTTTCTCACGATGCCCTGTAACAGCCGGTCGTCCCCCGCCCCTCCCCCGCGGCCCCGTTATTACAAACTGCAGCGAAGCGGCCGCGGGAAAAGCAAATGCACACGCGGGTGCGCGCGCGCGCTGCCCACCCGGGACGTGGGGGGTCGCCGGCGGGACGCTCCCCACCCCGCTCCCTGCAGCGGGGCTCGGCGGCGGCGGCGGAACCGTCTCCCGGGGGAGATGCTCCGCGTCCCGGGGCTGGAGCCAGCCGGGCGTCCCCGGCCAGGGCCCCCTCGCTCCGGGGAGCTCCTGCGGGGGGGCGCGTTTGGGGTCGGCAGCCGGGGGCCTCTTGCACCCGCTTCGGTGCCGCCGCACGGGTGGGCGTGGGGCAGCAGCCCCAGGACAGCCGCTGCGGACCCCTCTGTCCCGGGAGGGGAGGGGAGGGGCGGGCCGGGACCGCCGCGCCTCTGCCCTGCGCCCGCCGGGGTCTCTCGGTCCTGCCGGCTGCCGCCCAGCGAGGGGGGTTCGGCGGAGCTCGGCAGGGGTGTCCCGGGACCCGCCCGAGGAGAGCTCCTGCGTGGGCAGCGCCCGGGCCGGTTCGCCTGGGCGGGGGCTCCGGCACCGGGCCCGGCCCAGACCCGCCCCGCCGAGTCCCGCCGAGTCCCGCCGAGCCGAGCCGGTCCGAGCCGAAATCACCCGAGCCCTGCCGAGTCTCGCCGAGCGGAGTCGAGCCGAGCCCAGAGCAGCCGAGCCGAGCCGAGCCGGGCCCAGCCGAGCCTCCCCGGCCGGTCGGGGCGCAGCGGCAGGGACGGGCGGGGCGGGCAGCGTGATGGCGGGCAGGAACCGGCCCCTCGGCACCGCGCACCGGGCGCTGCAGCTCCACGTCCTGCCCGGCTCCGGCGGGGGTGGGGGGGCGGGCGGGGTGGGACGCTGCTGGGGGCCGGGGAGCGGGGGGCCGGGGAGCCCTGATCCTCCTTAGTCGTGTTCTCCAGGTGCCTCTGATGGGCGTGCACCTTTCTTGAACGGTGATCCTCAGAAACGGACACTGTGTCAGCGGAGAAATGCCAGGGGACCCCAGTGTTGTAAATATTCTGATTTTCTAAAATAATCAATATATGATCATATAGAAAGGTTAAATTTGATTAATAAATAAATAAGTTAGGATTGTTAAGTTAGAAACGATAACCACAGGAACCTCACCAGGGAGTCGCCGTTCCGTACTGAGGAACTAACAGTAACGAGGTGGAACGATGAAGAACTGAATAGAAAAGTTTTGTTTGAGTCCTGTGACAGTGTGACCTGATATGCACCAGCGATGCTGCTTGGAAATCCCCTTGCCCTTCCCATCTTGATACAAGTATCAAGAATGCCAGTCAATAGATATTAATAGAAATAACCATTGATTATTCCTAGGTATGGAAATTGACAGAAAAGTATAATCTAGAAAGTGATTAATAAAAAGATTAAATTATATATATATTCTCTATAAGGGTAACTAGGTATGATCTAGCTCTGCTTTAATCATAAACTAGCTATGAACAATGTAGCATTGTGAAGAGGTAGAATTTGCTTGTCAAGAGAATGATAAGTTGTAGGCCTGGTCAGTAAATCCGGGAAAACTTAGGAAGATTCCAAGAATGGGATTTTGCAACCAACCTGAGCATGCGCAAGGATGGGGTTCAACTAAAGGACACCGTGAGGAAGACTATGGACGACCACCAGAGGACCTTAGACGACCACCTGTGTACCTGGAGGCGCATGCGTCACGAGCATTTACATATATTAATGAGTTCTCGGAAATTGTATGAATATGTTAATTGTTTCTTGGAAATACAATGAATATATATATTTTGATTGTAGATAACTTTTGTAGCGGAGAAGCTAGGCACGCACACTAGGTGGAGTGATCCCCTGTGCGTCCAGCGCTGCAATAAAGAAGTGTTTGCTCACCTACATACATCGTGTAGATGAGTTTTTATATTACAGATTTGTAACACCAGCCCAGGCATGACTCTGGGAGCAGTTTTCCATCAGCTCTCCGTACTTGGGTCGAGATTAGCCTCCATTAGCCTGCATATAGGAACATGAGGTGCGAGGGTGTGGAGGCTTTCTGGAGCCCACCTCCAGGTACCTGCCCTTGACAAGCTGTTACACTGCCAGAGAAGGAAAGTGCTTTGTTGCTCCTTTCGCACAGCCCCCTCTTTGTTGTCCTTTTTTGTTGTGGTTGCCTGAATACACGTGAACTACTGGATACTTTCTTTTTTCAAGTATTTTTCTGGGCGGGAATGGCAATTTAACTCACTAGTTAAAATAACATGATTTCATCTTGAAATTAAATTAATGACTTTTCAGTTTCTTTTAGTTTTTCTTTGCTCCTCCTCCCTCTTATGATCAATTCTTTGTCATCCTGCCATGACAAACCGTGTTGCTCTGGGGACACGGTTGAACCGTGCGGGGCCAGTGGGGCTGGTGCACATTCTTGGATCACAGACACACTTTCCTTTTCGGAAACGAGGCTGACTGCGTTCAGCACGAACATGTTTTCATGATTCCTGCAGCTTTTGTTGGGCCCGTTCTCATCTGTGTTTAGTGAGGGCCACAGTTCTCAAACTGGGCTCCCTCTCCCTTTGTGGTGGTCAGGCAAGAAACAAATGCCTGACATCAGAGTGAGTCACAGGTGTTCAAGGAACGTTTGGACGTGGCATTGCAGAACATGTTTTAGTGGGCATGGTGGTGTTGGTTGATGGTTGGACTCGATGATCTTACAGGTCTCTTCCAACCTTAGTGATTCTGTGATTCTGTGATTCATGCATCAGATGACCTCACAGTTGAGTGCCTGGCCTCCCTGCTGTCCTCATAAGGTACCTCCAGCAGTCAGGAGGAGGGGAGAGAGGTGGATGGTGCATTTTGTGTCTTCCTGCTGGGATGCCTATGCCCTAAACCCCTCAGCTACGGAGCCAGACCTGCGTCTCTCTCTCAGGAGGCTGGAAGGTGGGGAACCAGCCCCACCCAGCTCTTCCAGGTACAGTAGCCTCGATCTGAGCAAGATTCAGCACAGGTTATGCTTGTGCCCTCAAAAGAGGAGAATACCCATGATTTCCACTTTGTTGTACGTCCTTTCCCAGTTTGGCTTAAGCCCTTCTGGCCACCCTGCCCTGCCAAACCGTGCCTGTGGTAACTCCTGGCCAACCTACCATAAAGTCACCCCGTTAAATTCGGCCCTGAGGAAAGGCCCCGCTCTTTGCAGCAACCCCTCGGAGAGCCGGGGTTTGCTCCCGGGCTTCCCTGGGGGCTGTTCTAAGCTCAGCAGTGCCAAAGGGCACGTCTGTGCTGTGAAAGATGAAAAACGGGGAAATACCCAAATGAGGGAGCTTTCCAGGGGTGTTTTAGAGACGAGCAGACAGCTTCTGGGTATGTGTTTTTTTCCTCTCACACGGTAACTGGGTATTAACAGGCCTCTTAAATAGGGCACCCACGGGACAGTGCCGTCGTGGATGCTGCAACGCGTATTTTGCCTGCGCGGAATCAAAGCTGCGTCTGGACAGCAAGGGAAGAAGAGATTGGAAGCCACCGAGGCGAAGGGCTCCGGAGCAGAGGATCGCGACGGGGGACCCTTCCTAGGGCGGCTAACGGCGAAGGCGAAAGCTCAGGGAGAGAGTGGGTGCCCCAGCCCGCCCCCACACCGCCCCCCCCCCGAGCCGGCAGCGCGAGCTGCTGACGAGCTGCTGACGAGCGGGAGCTCTGACTCAGCGTGGGCGGGGACTAGAGCGGCGGCGGCAGTTTAAAACCCAGAGTGCCCGCCATTTCGGCGAAGCCACCGAGGCGAAGGGCTCCGGAGCAGAGGATCGCGACGGGGGACCCTTCCTAGGGCGGCTAACGGCGAAGGCGAAAGCTCAGGGAGAGAGTGGGTGCCCCAGCCCGCCCCCACACCGCCCCCCCGAGCCGGCAGCGCGAGCTGCTGACGAGCTGCTGACGAGCAGGAGCTCTGACTCAGCGTGGGCGGGGACTAGAGAGGCGGCATTCCAAGGCCCTCGGGTACAAGAGCAGCCCCCAGGGAGCGCGAGCGACCCGGAGCGCGGCGAACAGGGCGGGCAAACAGGACGTGGCGCGTCAGAAGGGCGTGGCACGTCAGTTTGCGCGTCAGTTCGCGCAGGCAGGGCCAGCAGGGTAGGCGTGCGGGCAGGGCGCAGTCCTGCCCTCCTGGCTCTGAAGGCTCTCTTGACGAGTGGTCACTGCCCCCCCAGAAGAGGCCCAGCCATGGTCTCCACTCGGCCGAAAGCCATCGCCAGAAGGAATGTGGCGACCCAGACGGAACTCCCGCCCAGGCACGCGGCTGTCCAGGTCTCCGGCTGCCAGGAGTGCCTGAGCCTGTTGCTGGCACCGGAGGACCGGAGAGACAACGCCTGCGTGCGGTGTGTGACCAGGTGAACGATCTGCTCAGCCTGGTGGCAGAGCTGAAGGAGGAGGTGGAGAGGCTGAGGAGCATCAGGGAGTGCGAGAGGGAGATAGACTGGTGGAGCCACACCCTACCGTCCCTGAGGGAAAGGCAGAGGACGGAGGCTCCACGAGAAGCAGAGGCCCCCTTACCCTCTTGCCACCGGGCAGAAGGAGGGGACCTAGGAGGCGAAGGGGAATGGAAAAAGGTCCCTGCTCGGGGCCGCAGGCGAATCCCCTCCCGGCCTCCCTCACCCTCACCTTCTCAGCTGCCCCTACATAACAGATATGGGGCTCTGGAACTTGAGGGCCAGGCTAACGAGGACGTGGACGAAAGTCCATCTGCGGGGCTGCCTAGGGCGAGACAGCCTGCCCCACGCATCACAACCACCTCTACCAAGGCAAAAAGGAGGGTGGTTGTTGTAGGTGATTCCCTCCTGAGGGGAACGGAGGGCCCAATATGCCGGCCTGACCCGACCCACAGGGAGGTCTGCTGCCTCCCTGGGGCCCGGGTGAGGGAGGTCATGAGGAAACTCCCCAGTCTGGTACGGCCCACCGATTACTACCCGCTGGTAGTTTTGCAGGTTGGCAGCGAGGAGATAGAGCAAAGAAGCGTGAAAGGGATGAAGAAGGACTTTAAGGCGCTGGGGAGACTGATTGATGGATCGGGTGCGCAGGTGGTGTTTTCTGCAATCCCTTCAGTGGCGGGGAGGAACACTGAAAGGAATAAGAAAGCAAACATGGTCAACGCGTGGCTCAGAGACTGGTGCCACCAGAGGAATTTTGGATTCTTTGACCATGGGGTGGTCTCCGTGGCACCGGGCCTGCTGAGTGCAGGCGGTGTCCAGCTGTCCCCAAGGGGGAAAAGAATCCTTGCCCGTAAGTTGGCAAACCTCATCAGGAGGGCTTTAAACTAGACTCGAAGGGGGAAGGGGATGAAGCCAGGCTACCCAGAGGTGAGCCTAGGGGAGACGTGCCATTGCCGGGGGCAAGACCGATAGCCCAGCTCAAGTGCATCTACTCCAATGCACGCAGCATGGGCGGCAAACAGGAGGAGCTGGAAGCCATCGTGCAGCAGGGCAGCTATGACGTGGTCGCCATCACAGAAACATGGTGGGACGACTCGCATGGCTGGAGTGCTGCGATGGAGGGCTATAAGCTCTTCAGGAGGGACAGGCAAGGAAGGAGAGGCGGTGGGGTGGCTCTGTACGTCAAGGAGTGCTTTGATTGTATAGAGCTGGATGATTGTCACGACGGGGTTGAATGCTTATGGGCAAGGATGAGGGGGAAGGCCAACAAGCCGGATATCCTGCTGGGGGTCTGTTATAGACCACCCGACCAGGGCGTAGAAGCTGATGAAGTGTTCTTCAAGCGACTGGCAGAAGTCTCGCAGTCGCAAGCCCTTGTTCTTGTGGGGGACTTCAACTTACCGGATGTCTGCTGGAAGTACAACACAGCTAAGAGGAAACAGTCCCGGAGGTTCCTCGAGTGTGTCGAAGATAACTTCCTGACGCAGCTGGTAAGCGAGCCTACAAGGGAAGGTGCCCTGCTTGACCTGCTGTTTACGAACAGAGAGGGTCTGGTGGGTGAAGTGAAGGTCGGAGGCCGTCTTGGGCTTAGTGACCATGATATGATAGAGTTTTCAATATTTAGCCAAGTAAGGAGGCGGGTGAGCAACACCGTTACCATGGACTTCCGGAGGGCAGACTTTGCCCTGTTCAGGACACTGGTCGGGAGGGTCCCTTGGGAGACGGTCCTGAAGGGCAAAGGGGCCCAGGAAGGATGGATGTTCTTCAAGAAGGAAATCTTGAAGGCGCAGGAGCAGGCAGTGCCCGTGTGCCGTAAGAAGAGCCGGCGGGGAAGACGGCCGGCCTGGCTCAACAAGGAGCTTATGCTGAGGCTTGGGGAAAAAAAGAGAACTTACCACCTCTGGAAAAAGGGGCAGGCAAGTGAAGAAGAGTACAAGGACCTCGTTAGGTCATGCAGGGAGGGAATTAGGAAGGCGAAAGCCCAGCTAGAGCTCAACCTGGCCACGGTCGTGAGGGACAACAAAAAAAGCTTCTATAAATACATTAACAGCAAAAAGAGGGCCAAGGAGGATCTCCATCCTCTACTGGATGCGGCGGGGAACCTTGTCACGAAGGATGAGGAAAAGGCTGAGGTACTTAATGCCTTCTTTGCCTCAGTCTTTAACAGCCACACCGGGTATCCTCAGGGTATCCGTCCCCCTGAGCTGGATGACAGGGATGGAGGGCAAAATAGGCTCCCCATGATCCAGGAGGAAGCAGTTAACGACCTGCTATGCCACCTGGACACTCATAAGTCTATGGGGCCTGATGGCATCCACCCAAGGGTGCTGAGGGAGCTGGCGGAGGAGCTTGCCAAGCCGCTCTCCATCATTTATCAACAGTCCTGGTCAACGGGGGAGGTCCCGGATGACTGGAGGCTTGCCAACGTGACGCCCATCTACAAGAAGGGTCGGAAGGAGGATCCGGGGAACTACAGGCCTGTCAGCCTGACCTCGGTGCCGGGGAAGGTTATGGAGAGGCTCATCTTGAGGGCGCTCACGGGACACGTGCAGGTTACCCAAGGGATCAGGCCAAGCCAGCACGGGTTCATGAAAGGCAGGTCCTGCTTGACCAACCTGATCTCCTTCTATGACCAGGTGACCCGCCTAGTGGATGAGGGGAAGGCTGTTGATGTTGTCTACCTGGACTTCAGCAAAGCCTTTGACACTGTTCCCCACAGTATTCTCCTAGAGAAGCTGGCGGCCTGTGGTTTAGACAGGTACACTCTTCGCTGGGTAAAAAACTGGCTGGATGGCCGAGCCCAGAGGGTTGTGGTGAATGGGGTGAAATCCAGCTGGCGGCCGGTCACAAGCGGAGTCCCCCAGGGCTCGGTTTTGGGACCGGTCTTGTTTAATATCTTCATTGATGATCTGGATGAGGGGATAGAGTGCTCCCTCAGCAAGTTTGCAGATGACACCAAGTTGGGAGGGAGTGTTGATCTGCTTGAGGGTAGGAAGGCTCTGCAGAGGGATCTGGACAGGCTGGATCGATGGGCTGAGGCCAACCGGATGAAGTTCAATAAGGCCAAGTGCCGGGTTCTACACTTCGGCCACAACAACCCCAGGCAACGCTACAGGCTTGGGGATGAGTGGCTGGAAAGTTCCCCTGCAGAAAAGGACCTGGGGGTGTTGATCGACACCCGGCTGAATATGAGCCAGCAGTGTGCCCAGGTGGCCAAGAAGGCCAACGGCATCCTGGCTTGCATCAGAAATGGTGTGGCCAGCAGGAGCAGGGAGGTGATCATGCCTCTGTACTCGGCTCTGGTGAGGCCGCACCTCGAATACTGTGTTCAGTTTTGGGCCCCTCACTACAAGAAGGACATTGAGGTGCTGGAGCGTGTCCAGAGAAGGGCGACGAAGCTGGTGAGGGGTCTGGAACACAAGTCTTATGAGGAGCGGCTGAGCGAGCTGGGGTTGTTTAGCCTGGAGAAGAGGAGGCTGAGGGGAGACCTTATCGCTCTCTACAACTACCTGAAAGGGGGTTGCAGAGAGGTGGGTGTTGGTCTCTTCTCCCAAGTGACTAGTGACAGGACTAGAGGAAATGGCCTCAAGTTGCGACAGGGGAGGTTCAGGCTAGACATTAGGAAAAAGTTCTTCACTGAGAGAGTGGTGAAACACTGGAATAGGCTGCCCAGGGAGGTGGTAGAGTCACCCTCCCTGGAGGTATTCAAGGAGCGTGTGGATGTGGCATTGTGGGATGTAGCTTGATGGACATGGTGCTGTGTGGTGTTGGGTGGGTTGTGGCTTGTTATTGTTGTTGTGTGGCGTGGGTTTTGTGGTTGTGTTGTGGGTTTTTTTTTTTTTTTTTTTGTGGGTTTTTTGATGTTGTGTGTTGTTGGTTTTTTTTTTTTTTTTTTTTTTTCCCCCCCCCCAGGTTGGACTCGATGATCTTACAGGTCTTTTCCAACCGTACTGATTCTGTGATACTTCACTAGCATAATTAATTTTTCTTTAAATATGAATAGAATTATTAAAGTAGTAAAACATTTTTAAATGTATAAATCTCTCTGAATCAACCCTAACCGTATTTTTGGTGTAATTAAAAAATAGGCTGTATTTCCAGAGAAGCAAATGCATCTTATTTCAGACAGATTCAGGGACAGCAAAAACAATTTTAGTTGAAGAGCCCGGAGGAATCCCGCAATATTAAACACAATATTAAACACGAGTTTACACAAAGTAATTGAGAATACTTCTCCTTATAATTTAGCCCAACCCTTATAATCTCAGATTATAACGAAAGTTTTTTTCCTTTAAACATTACACCATTATGATATTCAGTGATAAACAACCAAATTATGCTGTTGCTTTAATTTCAGCAAAAACTTTTATGGAAACCCTACAACAGCATCAACAAGCACCAAGCGGGATGGAACGTGGCCCAGGGTACTGTGGATTATTTTCAGGGCTCTGAGCCCAATTCTCCATTGTCCTGGGGCTGTGTGCCACTTCATACCATGACAGGAGAATATCAAGCTCTTGGCGTATCGGAGGGCTGAAGCCTGGATCTTAAAAATTGCTGAGGCCCCTTAACTTTGTTGTGCTGGCCACAGAGTGACTTGATGGGACCCTGTGGTCGTGGGCTCCTCCATAACAGCTGGCACTAGCACAGCTAGTCAATAACCCTACACCTTCTTGATCACCTCTAATGGGTGACCCCTTCCTCGGTTTGCAGAAACAGGGGGCAGGGGAGGTATTTGGGAGATGAATAAACCACACTAACCCTTTGAGTACCTCAGGAAGAGAGCGTGCATTCAACAAAGGAGCACTTGCATAGCCTTGTGGATGTACTTTGTACAGTTTGTCCTGATTAGAAAGGAAGTGAGTTTAACAGAGAATTTCCGCACGCTCAACTACGGTGTTTCACCAAGGGTATTCCCCGTTGATTCCTTGGTGGTTTTGCTCCCGGGAGTGGACAGGAACGTTGCTGATGCTGAGGTGGAAGCCCGGGGCTGCCGAAGGGCCGGGACGGGCAGGAGGCCCAGGGCCCGGCTGGGGCTGCCGGCCCTGTCGCCTAGCAACGGGTGCCAGGGCGCTTGCCATTGGCCGCGCCCAGAGGTGTTGGGCCGCTGGCCCATGGGGTGGCGCTGTGCTGCGGGAGAACGAGGCTGGGTGGTCAGCAGGGGCGCCACCGCCTGCCCTGTCGCCTAGCAACGGCTGCCAGGCCGCGGCTTCGGGAAGCTTCGGGCGGTAACGGCCGGCGCGAGGCGAGGGGGGGGCGCTGAAGGAAACGGCCGCCGCCGCGGGGCGCTACGCGTGGAGCTGCCGGCGGGGCCGGAGCGGCGCTGCCCGGAGGAGGAGGAGGAGGAGGAGGAGGAGGAGGAGGAGGAGGAGGAGGTGTGGGGGGCGTGTGCGGGGAGGGCGGGCGGGGGAGCGGAGACCTCATCCAGCGGTGATGGCGAGGGGAGAGAGGTGCTTTCCTGCGGGGAGCGGGCGGCGGGCAGCCCGCCTGGAGGTGCGGAGCCGGTGCCCGGCCCTGCCGTGAGGACCGGCGCTGCAGCGGGCGCCGGGTGTGCTCCGGGCTGCGGAAGGGGGGTGTCACGCTGGGTGTTTGAAGCCGGGGGTCCCGGGGGTTCAGGGGCTGAGCGCTGCAGTCGGAGGCTGGGGACCTCGGGTGCTGCCCGTTTCCACCTCACCCGAGATCGTTACGGCCCCCCGCCCCCCCTTTGGCACTGGGAAACTAAGGGAGTCGGTTATGGCGTTAGTATGGCCACGAGGGGCAGGGTAAGATGCAAGGACATTCAAAACCTTTCCTTCCCACAGAACTGTTTGTGTGGAATAAACGAAGCCTGGCCCATGCGCTGAGCTACAGCTGGGGTGTTGGGGGGGCAGCAACCAGCCAAGGGCTTTGTGCTCCAGTCGTGCTGTGCTGGACATGGGGAGAAGGGGCCTGGCTTGGGAAATGGCCATGGACATCACCCCCGAGCCAAGCAGGAGCTGCCTGAGCAGGCTTAATTGTAGCGCTGCCCAGCTTTGTGGAGCTTGACTGAAAAGGTGGTGTGGAATCATCTTTTCAGAGCAGTGTCACAAACGTGTCTTTGCACATGGTGCTTGTTACCCTTCCATCCCTCCTCCCCCCGTGAGCAGCGGGGGACTCGCTTTCTGAGAGGCCCCGCTGCCCTCATGCTTGCTAAAGTCTCGTAGGGTCTAGTTTAAAGTGCGCTGGCTTGCGCGTTGCTTTCCCTGCTAAGTACCTGTTTGCAGAATTTGTTGCATTCTGGTGTTTGGCAGTGCAGG
This sequence comes from Gavia stellata, assembly GCF_030936135.1. NCBI lineage: Eukaryota > Metazoa > Chordata > Aves > Gaviiformes > Gaviidae > Gavia > Gavia stellata. The sequence continues at coordinate 59,051 of NW_026776931.1, forward strand.
AATGAGTCGCTCTGCTTTATTTTTTTTCTGTATCGCAGCGTAGTAATGCTGCTTGTCTCTACAGCATCTTCTGATGAGCTTGAAACTAAGGTGAGGAGACTAGAGCAGACTGGCCACCACATCGGCTTCTCTGCGATACAGAGCGGGGACCCGTTCTTAGATGTCTTTCAAGCTTGATGGTAAGAAACTCGAGTTGCAAAGCAAGAGTATTATGGAGGTGGAAAGTTGAACGGAAGCAAAACTTGGTAGAAAGGAATGCCTTGTTTAGCTGACACCTAGTCCAGATTTTACAAGCTAGTGTAGCGGTAGCTCGTGTTCACACTTGCGCTCAGTGACAATGCGGGATGCTTTGACCCGACTGAAAGCCACGTGTGGCCTGTTATCCCTTCTCCTACCTTTTCCTATATGCACGTCCTCCAAGTACCGGTACCTGACAGCTCCGGTCTGTCTGTCTGACAGGTCTGCTTGCACCCAGCCACAGGAAATGGGGCCATTTAGCAGCAGCACCTCAGATTATTCTGGAACAGCCTTTGCTTTGAAAGGCATTACTTCTTGCTAGAAAGTGGGAAAGGGCCAAAATACCTTCCGCTTGACATGTTTCCTAGAAACTAATCTCTGTCCTTAGATCAGCCTATTCTGTGCGAGGCTTATTGCATTCTTGAAGGGCCATCTCCTCGGTTCCTTCCTCTCTGCCTTCCCAAGGTGAATTGACTTGGTAGGGTGTTGGGATTCCCCTTTCTGCTTGGTAAAAACAGTGTCATATCTGGTGCTGGTGGTAGCCTCTTGCATTTGGGGAAAGCAAGTGAGGAACACTTGTTCCCTGTGGGGAGGCCAGGAGCGAGGTTTGTAGTTGTTGTGGACCCTCGCGAAGCAATATGGCACCTGACTCGTCCTGCGATAGCTGTCGTGGGTGAACATGCTTTCCCTTTGCTGTATGTGGTTGTCTGTGCTTGAAGCGTGGTCCTGCCCGCAGGTATTTTTAAATGGGAATGTGTTTAGGAATGATATTTCTGTAAAAGGACTGATAGATTCTAAGTCTGTAAATACTGGTATCTGTATGTAGATTTCTGTGAAATACACCTAAAGACTTTTCTATTTAGCATGAAGGGGGATGTCTCTGTATCAGATACTGCCCAAGAGTCTGACCAGTTGATTGAGTTCCTGGGTGCCCTCCACAAGAGGGTGAAAGCGAGTTTAGCTGAATTGGTTCCTTCTTCCTCCCTGGGGGGAGAGAAAGGTGCGGGGAGGAACTTGAGCTGAACACGGCCAGCTTTCCCCAGGAGGAGCGGTCCTGTGTCTTCTCATGTGCCTGCCAGCCCTGTGCTTTCTAGAACTGTTTTATTTACCCCCATCTGGCCTCAGATGGGAAGACCTAGCCGTTAACCTCTGCCTTCGTTTCTGTTACCTGTCCGCAATGGCTTTAGTGTGCCCTAGGCTTGCTGCGCTTCAGTTGTCTGGAAGTGATGGAAGGTAAGGGTTGCTGTCTCCAGCAACTCCCCTGATGTCCTGGGAGCAAGTGTAGTGCTCCGCAGACACTTTTGTAGAGCTCTTAACAAGAGGGGTTGCTGGTGATGAATTGGGAGAATATTGGAGTGACATGAGAAATCTCTGGGGCTTCGCAGAATGGGGTAGGTCGGGGGGGTCCTCCCGCTGCCATCTGGTCTGATTTCCTGCTCAGAGCAGGTGCAGTCGGATCATGTTGCTCCGGGCTGTGTCCAGTTATATTTGGGGTATTTCCAAGGAGGGAGATTCAGCATCATCCCTGGCAACTTGTTCCAGTGCTTGGGCAGCCTTGTGGTGAGCAACTTTCCTTGTCTTGAGTCAGAATCTGCACCTTGTCCATTGCCCCTTGTCCTGCCAGTGTGCCCCTCAAGAAGAGTCTGGCTTTGTTTCCTCCAGTGAGGGAGAGGAGTAGGAGTGAGAAGTGGGGCAAACACCCCCCCAAAACACACACCCAGCCCCCTGCCCACACACCCCTGCCCTGTGGAGCATCTTCTCTAGCTTTTCCCTTGTCCTTTGCCAGTAAGTTCCCTTCCTGTTGAGCAGTGGCTTGCATTTTCCTTAGGCTTCCTTCTGCTTCCAGGAGCCTTCCAGAAGGACAACAGGAAGGGCTTCATCTCTTCCTAGTTTGCCTCCAGCTAAGCTGTGGCTTTCCCCAGTCCATCCCTGCATGCTTGCGCGATGTCTTTCTGTTCCTCCTGAGTATCCCGTCTCTGCCTGCGCCTCGTGTGTTCTTCCTTTCTGGCATTTGAGGCGGCTCAGGAGTTTCCTGTCCATCAGTGCTGGCCTTCTGCTACTTGTGACGGACCCTGTGTTTTGGCACAGACCCTTCTGGTGCCTGGGGAGGTGGGGGCTGTTGTCCTTGAAGTTCAACCAGTTGCCTTGGGCCCCTTTGCCCTCCAGGCCAGTCTCCTGTAGGCTCCTGCCTAGAAGCTCTTCAGGAAGCGGCAGTCTGCTCCGCTGAAGTCCAGTGTTGAGGTTCTGCTGGTTTGCTCACTTCTCTCGGGTTTTTAAATTCTACAACCGGATGGTGGCTGCAGCCCAGCGTGCCCTTGACCTTTGAATCCTTGATCAGTTTTTCCGTGTCTGTGGACAAGGAGTCCATCGGGGAGTGGAGACGGGTGCCCCCTCATTCTGCTTTCACACATGGGGTGTGAGACGATGTTGCTCTGTGCTGCTGTCCCCTGGACGCCTCCTCATTGCCCCCGACACCGTGCCTGCAGGGTCGGAGAAGGCTGTGGTGGTGTATGTGGTTGCAGGCCTTCCTCACTGGGTTAGCCAGCCTGCTCGCAGAGACTCTCTTGTGTGCTCAGTCGAGGAAGCCCTGTCCCTGGGCTGGCAGTCCTTATTCCTTGTGCTCCTCGAGGAAGGGTCCTGCGGTCATAGGAGCCGAAGCCCTGACTGTGCCCCCAGCCCGACGGTGCTAAGCAGCAGGATGTGTTTGCTCCTACTTGAGCCTTCCTGAGGACAATCCTGCCAGAGCCCTGGGCTCTTCCCCCTGGATGTCGTGGGGATGAGGGCCTGGTGAGCCTCCTCAGCCTCCCTGGAGCATCGTGGCCCTGAGCACCCAGTGAGCTGCAAGCCCCTGGAGACTTCAGGCCAGGTTGGCAGGAGGGTGCCTCTACCTAGCTGCAAGAGGAGTGCTCTGATAGCTGCCAGCCCCCTGGCAGCCTTGCCTTGCCGCACCCTTCTGCCTGTGCGCTACAGAGAGGGCATTGCCCGTGTACGGGTGGGAGCGACCCACCGTCCCCTGCCTCTCTGGGTGTGTTGTGCAGATGAGCAGTGTATGTTCTAAGTCCAGAGTCATCTCCCTGCTCTCTAGACAGTCTGTATTCCACATACAGGCAGGAGAGCCCTGTACTTATGTTGTCGAAAATCATAATGAAGAAACCTCTCCAAACCAAACGATAGTTTAGAAAGCCGACATTGGTTTATTGTAGCACCAGGTGCATGGGGGATTTCTCCTCCTAGCACGCACACCGGGTTAAAATCATGACAGGTACTTAAAACAGTTAACAAAGTTAGTTACGCCTACTGATCCTACCCCTAAATTAACTCCTGGTTAGTACCTTTCTTATTTCATCTTAAAGATACAGTTCTCTATTAATTCCCTACATGTGCTCAGAGAGTAGGGGGCTTATTTGGGTTGGGGGCTCTTCTAACTAGGAGGTGTGGTTTTTACCATTATACTGAGATTTTAATGAGGCAGGTTAACTTTAGGGCACTATTTTGGCACTCTGTTCTATTTTTCTAGAATTCGTCCCTGCGTTAATCATTATTGCTAGTTAGTGGAGAGTTAGTGGAGACAGTTTTTATCTTTAATATGTCTAAATACCAGGTGCATTTGTTATGAAGTATGTTCGTTCCGTTCGTTCCGTTCGTTCCGTTTGTTCCCACTTGGTTTTGGCCTTGTGTTTCGAGATGTTCTGTAACATTTCCCCTTTTGGACACTTATTGAGACGTAGAGAATTATAATATATATCCATCTCTCTTTTCTTAGGTTCCACCAGTTAGACAGAAGGTGGTGGTACTTGTCACTCTTCTAATTAGGCCTTTTCACACATTCTCAAATCTATCCCATCTTCTTACAACCTGGAAAAGAAATAGACATAAAAATAGAAAATATTTCAATTCTAACCCGATTACACAATACTACAGTCTTTAAGAGTCTTGTTGAAATGGTTCTCTTCTACGGAGAAGTTGGTTAACTGTCGTGGTTTAACCCCAGCTGGCAACTAAGCACCACACAGCCGCTCGCTTGCTCACTCCCCCCCTGCCCCAGTGGGATGGGGGAGAGAATCGGAAAAGTAAAAGCGAGAAAGCTCATGGGTTAAGATAAGAACAGTTTAATAAGTGAAATGAAATAAAATAATAATAAAAATTGTAATGAAAAGGAAAATAACAACAACAACAACAAACAAGAGAGGCAAGTGATGCAAATGAAAACAATTGCTCACCACCCTCCGACTGATGCCCAGCCCAAGCAGCGGTCCCCCGGCCAGCTTTCCCCCTAGTTTATATACTGAGCATGACATCATATGGTATGGAATATCCCCTTGGTCAGGTGGGGTCGGCTGTCCCGGCTCTGTCCCCTCCCAACTTCTTGCGTACCCCCAGCCTCCTGGCTGGTGGGGTGGTGTGAGAAGCAGAAAAGGCCTTGATGCTGTGCAAGCACTGCTCGGCAGTAATGAAAACACCTCTGTACTGTCAACACTGTTTTCAGTGCAAATCCAAAACACGGCCCCATACTAGCTAGCGTGAAGAAAATTAACTCTGTCCCAGCCAAAACCAGCACATTAACTTATGCACAGTATATGCAGGACCTTTTCACTAGTTGAGAGATGAGTTTAGTCTGTGTTCTGGTATTATTCTTATATCAATTCAGCGATGTAGTTAGGGTCATTAATTGTTCATACATGATTACAGCTTAGATTGGGCAATTTCCGTTTCTGTATAAGGTTTATACAAAAAGGGTTTGTCTTTTAGTTAAATTGTTTAAATCTTTGGTATCAAGCCCCCCTTTTGAAGTAGTTAGGTTTTCTTACTACTTCCATATATTTTTCTTAATGGTTCTCTTAGCACAACTTATGCCAATTCCTATAATAATCACGACCACAGAAATTAGTCCTTCCAACAATGCAGCTAACCTTCCTTTTAGAGACCATCCACCCAATTCTTGGAGGATTTTGTGGAGCCAGTTATTTTCTGCTGCCTCCCTGACCACTCTGCTGTCTTCTGCTACTTCTCTCATTTTGTCTAATTGTTCTTGCAGGTGATCAGTGATATTTGGGATGTGGACACAGCAGTGCTCTTTGTCTAACTTAAGATAGCCACACCCCCCTTGTTCTTTAACTAATAGCAAGTCTAAGGCCAGCCTATTTTGTAAAGTCATTTTAGTATTAGCCTGGATTTGTTTGTTGATCATCTGGAATCCTTTTTGAGTGGCTCTTGACAAGGCTTCCACCTGCCAAGTCAGATTTTCTAGTAATAGGTGATTTTCTAAAGCCATCAATCCTGGCAATAGGAAACTTTGGAATCCCCACTCAAGTTGTACTGCTGCGGAAGGCTCCGTCCAAACATCAGGGTCTTTTTCTGTCTCAGCATCTCTGTTAATTCGTCCCCAATATTGAGCTTTGATTGGACTCTTCTTCCATGTAGGACATAGGGTCCATAATCCTAAAGGTACTTGTCTAGTTATTGTACTAAGTCGTAGTCGGGCAGTCCAATATCCATCTGATGTAATGCATGTCGTGTAACCTGGGGACGGAATGTCTTGTTTACAATCGTCAGTCGAAAAATTTTGTTTGTTACCATGTTCCGTCATCATCAAAGTGGAGTTTAGGATTGATATCTCACTATAATTTAGGACATTGGGGCATCTCCCGTTGGTTTGGCTGATATGATAAGTAGCCTTTGTTCCCCAGTTGAAGCACCAGTCCACATTTCCTATCTATTTCCAACGTCCTTCCAAAGGTCTAGCCCAGGTTTTGAGTTTCTCCTAAGGTTCGTACATTCTGGAGCGGTGGTTACATTAAGAACTGTGTTATTAATAACACAGAGTTTTGGTAATCCTGCCGCCTGTCCGCCAGAGGCTGCCAATGCGATTTGCAGAAACTGGGCCTTTAAGGGTTGTGATCCTCTAAGACATTGTTCCTCTGAGCCCCTCCCAAATACTGTCCTGTTATCTCCTGATCTCCAAAAAGTAGCACCCTGTAAAACATCACTACCTCTTTGTCTACACTGGTTGTCTTTGTCCCAATAATAGGAAACATTGGCCTGTTTAAAGGCTTCTGTGATGTTATCATCTTCCTCTCGTAAAGATGAATTTATTGGTGTAATACCCGATGGGGATGGGCTGAGCGGCCGAATGAGGGACTGGGACACATGCTGTAACACTGGTGAGATTATGCATTTTGCCAAACCCTTGTATCAAAGTTAGAATTAGGTTTTCATCCAAATCTATGTTGACCTCTTCATGTGTATTGACCTCTGCACTTCCTGGCATCGCTGCAAGAGATATAACCCAGAACGTCACGATTCCTGAGTTAATTTTAAACGTAAAGGTCTCTCTTGCTTGACAGTCCATTGTGGTGATGTGGCTGGCTTGATCCTGCTGCGATGTATCGCAGATGGAGTGATTCCTTCAAGCTTGACAGCAGTATAGGTGGTGAGTAAAATCTGGAGAGGTCCTTTCCACTTCTCTTTCAACGGTTTGTCTGACCATGTCCTCAGATACACCCGGTCTCCGGGTTGGTATTGATGCACAGGCACGTCCAGGGATAGCGATGCGCTCACAGAGACATACCTGTGGAGAGAGGACAGAACCTTTCCCAGAGAGATAACATATTCTTTCAGGTAATGTTTTCCTACAGTTTCAGGAGTGGCTCCAGTTTCTGTCACCTGATAAGGTTTACTGTATCTGATCTCAAAAGGACTAACCTTTTCTTTGGTTCTAGGCTGCATACATATCTGTAGCAAAGCTAAGGGTAAAGCATCCAGCCACTTTATCTGAGCAAATTTTCCTGGCAAATTTTACTTCTCTGTCTTTTTAGGCTTTGGTTCATTCTTTCAACTTTCCCACTTGATTGAGGTCTCCAATGGGGTGTGGAGATTCCATTTTACCCCTAATGCTTTAGCTAAACTTTGAACAGCTTCTGCTATAAAGAGTGGGCCCCTATCCAAAGATAGTCCAATGGGTACCCCAAATCGTGGTATTATTTCCTTAAGTAACACTGTTGCTACTTCTTTTGTCTTGTTGATGCGACAAGGGAAAGCTTCTGGCCAGCCTGAGGAAGTATATAACGTTACTAAAAGATCTCGGTATCCATTTTGCCATGGTAACTCGGAAAAGTCTATTTGCCAGTAGTCTCCTGGACTGTTTCCTCTCTTTGTCACCCCTGGTAAAGGTCTTTGGGGTAGGTGAGGATTGTTCTTCAGGCATAACTCACATTTCTTCACTATGTTTTTAATTATTCCAGTCATTCGTACACTTAGCACTTGTGTTTTTAATGCTTCCACCATTGTTTGAGTGAGTTTCTTGGTGTTGCTTATTAGCCAATTCATGCATAATTTCCTGTGTAACTATTACTTGATGTGAAGGAGTCACCCGCCACCCCTCTTGGTTTTTAATCGCTTTCAGTAGATTAGCCAATGGATTGTCTTCTGGTGTATACTGCGGATTCTCAGGTCCCAACCTCTGAACCTTTTCCAGCAAAACTACAATATTTGACCTTCAGCTGCTTCTCTCGCAGCTTTATCTGCCATGCGGTTTCCTCTATGCATTGGGCTATTTCCAGTTTGGTGTGCCTTGCAATGCATAATTGCCACTAATCGGGGTAGATTAATTGTATGCAATAGTTGTTGGATTGTTGGCCCGTATTTGATGGGAGATCCTTGAGATCCCCAGGCATGATCCCCAAGCTCCATGAGCGTGGACCACTCCGAAGGCAAATTTTGAATCTGTCCATATATTAACAGTTTGGGCTTTTGAAAGTTGTAGTGCTCTCAGCAAGGCTACGAGCTCTGCTTTCTGGGCCAATGTTGGATGGCAGAGCTTTTGCCTCAGTTACTTCCTTAATAGTTACCACTGCGTAACCTGTTTTCCGTGTTGCGTTCCGCATAAAGCTGCTACCATCTCCGAACAGGTCCCAGTTTTGAAAAATAACCGACGGGTCTTTTCCAGGATCCCAGCTTCTGGGCCAGTACCCCTAGGGCAATATGCAGCCTTTCATACACAAATAATTTAAATGGTTTTTCCAAATTCAGAAGGCCTAGGGCTGGAGCATTCATTAAAGCTTGTTTCAATTTCATAAATGCATTTCTGCACTCCTGAGTCCAGACAAGGAGGTTTCCCTCCCCTTGTACAGCTTTGTATAGGGGTTCGACCGTGAGTCCAAAATTTATTATCCACAGGCGACAGCATCCGGCCATTCCGGGAAATGCTCTGAGCTCTTGTTTCGATTTTGGTTCGGGAATCTGGCAAATGGCCTCTTTTTCTCTCGGTTCCAAGACTACGCTGGCCCTGGGAAATTGTGTACCCCAAATCTGTTACTTCCTGCTGGGCGATCTGTGTCTTTTTCGGGGACACCTTGTACTCTGCCAACCCCAGAAAGTTGAGGAGGTCTATTGTCATTTATATGGAATCTTTCTTGTCACTTGTTGCTAACACTATGTCATCTACGTACTCTGGCAAGGTGGTATTTTTATGCCTCTTTTGCCAGTCTTCTAATTCTTTGGCTAATTGATGTCCAAAGATCATGGGGCTATTCTTAAATCCTTGTGGTAATACTGTTCAGCACAAGTGAGTTTTTCTTCCGGTCTTAGGGCTTTCCCACTCAAAAGCGAACAGTTCCTGACTCTCAGCTGCTAGCGGAAGGCAAAAGAACGCATCTTTGAAGTCCAATACAGTAAACCATTTGTGCGTTTCCTTCAGGGTGGTCAAGAGAGTATACGGGTTTGCCAGGTGAACGTCCTGCATGATTTGATTTATAGCCCTTAAGTCCTGGACCAACCTATGCTCTTCTGAGTGCGGCTTTTTAATTGGCAAGATCTCGGAGTGTTGTATTCTGATTGACATTCTGTTAATAATCCAAAATTTACAAATTGTTCTATTAATGGTTCTAATCCTTTTCTTGCTTCTGATTTAATCGGGTACTGTTTCCATCTTACTGGTCTGGCATCTGGTTTCAGCTGGGTGATTACCGTTTCTGCCGCTCGGGATTGTCCTGGTGCTCCTGAAGCCCATACTGGAGGGGTTACAGCCTTTTCAGCTTCTTCTGGTATTTCCTGTAACTTGGCTTCCTTCTGTAACATAAAAACTTGAGCATCCAAAGCTTTATTGTCAGGAATATGGATTTGGGTTTTTCCTTTTTCAAAAGTAATTTGTGCATTCAATTTACTTCATATGTCTCATCCTAATTAGCGGCACAGGGCAATCTGGGATAAAAAGAAATGGGTGGGTTAACACCTTTTTCCCAATTGTAAACTTCAAAGGCTGGAAAAGTGGTCGATTTTCTTTCTGCCCTGTGGTACCAATAACTGATGTACTCTGATTACTCAAATTAGCCTTGCATGTATTCAATACCAAATAAGTGGCCCCCATATCTACTAAAAATTGTACTTTTTCATCCCCCAACTTTACTCTAACCAGGGGTTCTGTTGGGGAGGGTTCCGATTCCTCCCCCGGTCTCCCTCAGTCTGAATCTATTGTCATCATGTTAGCAGCCTGATTTGGCATCTCCTCATGACCTTGTCTTCTTAACTGCGGGCACTCCCTTTTCCAGTGTCCTTTCTGTTTGCAGTAAGCACACTGATTTTTCTCCAACGGTATTCCAGCCCTTTGTGCTCCACCGGGAAACCTCCTCCCCTTTGGGCCTCGATAGCCCTGTCCTCTGAACGTACTAGTTTCCTGGGCTACGGCTACTGCCAGCATCCTGTTATCCTTAAACTTCTCCTTTGTCTGCTTTTCCTCTTCCACCTTTTCTCTGTTGTTAGACACTTTCCAGGCATTTTCTAAAATATAATCCAATGAGTGGGCATCTGCCCCCTCTAACTTTTGTAATTTCTGTTTTATGTCTGCATTAGATTGTCCCATAAAACTGTGGACCGACGAGACAGGGAGGGAGTCCTGCACCGTTTGGAGTAACTTTTGGAGGGAGTCCTGCACCGTTTGGAGTAACTTTTGGAGGGAGTCCTGCACCCTGGGGCTTTTCTGGAGCTCTGTACCCTTGGTCTTGTTTTGTAAGGGTGACCGGCTTTTCTTTTTTTTTGGGTGCCCTTTCTGGTTTTGCTATTTTTTCGAATATAACAAAACCCATTATTTCTGGAGTGCATCACCGCGCTGCCCCCCCCATCCCGTGGAGAGCATCGCCGCGCTGCCCAGCCCTGGAGGAGAGCATCACCATTCCACCTGCACCCCACAGAGGAGAGCATCACCAGTAGGGTTTTTTGGGAGTCTTGCACCCTTTGGAGTATTTCTTGGGGAGCCCTGCACAGCTTGGAGTAATTTTGGGGGAGTCCTGCACGATTTGGAGTAATTTTTGGGCAGAGCCCTGCACCGTTTGGAGTATTTTGGGGGAGCCCTGCACCATTTGGAGTTTTTCTTGGGGAGCCCTGCATGCTTTGGAGTAATTTTTGGAAGGAGTCCTGCACAGTTTGGAGTATTTTTGGGGGAGTCCTGCACAGTTTGGAGTATTTTTTGGAAGGAGTCCTGCACCCTGGGGCTTTTTTTGAGCTCTGTACCCTTGGTCTTGTTTTGCAAGGGTCACCGTTTTGTTTTTTGGGTGCCCTTTCTGGTTTTGCTGGTTTTTGGAATATTACAAAGCCCGTTATTTCTGGAGTGCATCGACACGACGACCCCCCATCTCGTGGAGAGCATCGCCGCTCCGGACCCCCACCCAGAGGAAAGCATCGCAGAGCCGCTCCGCCAGAGGTGAGTATCACTGCGCTGCCCCTCCCCAGAGGGGAGCATCACCATTTGGGTTTTTTGGGAGTCTGGCATCATTTGGAGTACCCCTTGGGGAGTCCTGCACCGTATGGAACATATTTTTGGGAGTCCTGCACCATATGGAATATTTTTTGGGGAGTCCTGCACCATATGGAATATTTTTCTGGGAGTCCTGCACCATATGGAATATATTTTTGGGAGTCCTGCACTATATGGAATATTTTTTGGGGAGTCCTGCACCATATGGAATTTTTTTTTGGGTGTCCTGCAGCATTTGGAATAATTTTTGGAGGGAGGCCTACACCGTTTGGAGTATTTTGGGGGATCCTTCCCCTGTTTTGCAGTTCTTCTTGGGGAGTCCTAACCGGTTTGGAGTAATTTTTGGAGGGAGCCCTGCACCCTTTGGTGTATTTTCTGGAAGGAGTCCTGCACCCTGGGGCTTTTTTTGCGCTCTGTACCCTTGGTCTTGTTTTGCAAGGGTCACGGTTTTGTTTTTTGGGTGCCCTTTCTGGTTTTGCTTTTTTTTCGAATATTACAAAACCCGTTACTTCTGGAGTGCATCACCGCGCCAGCCCGCCCCGTCCCATGGAGAGGATCACCGCGCCAGCCCCCCCACCCAGAGGACTGCATCGCCGCGGCACCCCACCCAGAGGAGAGCATCGCCGGGCCGCCCCGCCATGCCCCGGAGGAGAGTATCACCATGCCACCTGCACCCCCTGGAGGGGAGCATCACCATTTGGGTTTTTTGGGAGTCCTGCACCATTTGGAATATTTCTGGGGGAGTCCTGCACCCTTTGGAGTATTCCTTGGGGAGCCCTACACAGTTTGGAGTAATTTTTTGGGGAGTCCTGCAACCTTGGGAGTAATTTCTTGGGAGTCCTACACCATTTGGAGTATTTTTTTGAAGGAGTCCTGCACCCTGGGGCTTTTTTTGAGCTCTGTGCCCTTGGTCTTGTTTTGCAAGGGTCACTGTTTTTTCTGGGTTTTCGGTGCCCTTTCTGGTTTTGCTATTTTTTGGAATATTACAAAACCCGTGATTTCTGGAGTGCATCACCGTGCCGGCCCCCCCACCCGGTGGAGAGCATTGCCACCCCGCCCCGCCAGAGGAGACCATTGTCGCGCTGCCCCGGAGGAGAGCATCACCATTCCGCCTGCACCCCCCAGAGGAGATCATCACCATTTGGGTTTTTTGGGACTCCTGCACCATTTGGAGTATTTCTTGGGGAGCCCTGGATGGTTTGGAGTAATTTTGGGGGAGTCCTGCACCATTTGGAGTAATTTTTGGATAGAGCCCTGCACCATTTGGAGTTTTTCTTGGGGCGCCCTGCACGCTTTGGAGTAATTTTTGGAGGGAGTCCTGTAGAATTTGGAGTATTTTTTGGAAGGAGTCTCACACCCTGGGGCTTTTTTTGAGCTCTGTACCCTTGGTCTTGTTTTGCAAGGGTCACGGTTTTGTTTTTTGGGTGCCCTTTCTGGATTTGCTGGTTTTTGGAATATTACAAAGCCCATTATTTCTGGAGTGCATCGCCACGATGACCCCCCATCTCGTTGACAGCATCGCCGCGCCAGCCCCCCCACCCAGAGGAGAGCATCGCAGAGCCGCCCCGCCAGAGGTGAGTATCACCGCGCCGCCCCTCCCCGGAGGGGAGCAACACCATTTGGGTTTTTGGGGAGTCTTGCATCATTTGGAGTATCTCTTGGGGAGTCCTGCACGGTTTGGAGTAATTTTTTGGGAGTCCTGCACCACATGGAATATTTTTTTGGGGAGTCCTGCTCCATTTGGAATACTTTTTTGGGAGCCCTGCTCCATTTGGAGTAATTTTTGGAGGGAACCCTGCACCATTTGGAGTATTTTGGGGAGCCTTCCCCTGTTTGGAGTTTTTATTGGGGAGTCCTACACGGTTTGGAGTAATTTCTGGAGGGAGCCCTGCACCCTTTGGTGTATTTTTTGGAAGGAGTCCTGCACCCTGGGGCTTTTTTTGAGCTCTGTACCCTTGGTCTTGTTTTGCAAGGGTCACGGTTTTGTTTTTTGCGTGCCCTTTCTGGATTTGCTGTTTTTTTGGAATATTACAAAACCTGTGATTTCTGGAGTGCATCACCGCGCCGCTCCCCCCATCCCGTGGCGAGGATCACCGCGCCGGCCCCCCCACCCAGAGGAGAGCATCGCCGCGCCGCCCCACTAGAGGAGAGCATCACCGTGCCGCCCTGCCATGCTCCGGAGGAGAGTATCACCGTGCCATCTGCACCCCCCGGAGGGGAGCATCACCATTTGGAGTTTTTTGGGAGTCCTGCACCATTTGGAATATCTTCGGGGGAGTCCTCCACCCTTGGGAGTATTTCTTGGGGAGCCCTACACAGTTTGGACTAATTTTTTGGGGAGTCCTGCACGGTTTGGAGTAATTTTTTGGGGAGTCCTGCACGGTTTGGAGCAATTTTGGGGGGAGTCCTGCACCATTTGGAGTAATTTTTGGGGGACTCCTGCATGGTTTGGAGCAATTTTTGGAGGGAGCCCTACAACGTTTGGAGTATTTTTGGAGGAAGTCCTGCAACTTTTGGAGACTTCTTTGGAAGGAGTCCTGCACCCTGGGCCTTTTTTTGAGCTCTGTACCCTTGGTCTTGTTTTGCAAGGGTCACCATTTTGTTTTTTGGGTGCCCTTTCTGCTTTTGCTATTGTTTGGAACATTACAAAGCCCGTTATTTCTGGAATGCATCGCCACGACTACCCCCATATCGTGGAGAGCATCGCTGCGCCGGACCCCCAGGCAGAGGAGAGCATCGGAGAGCCGCCCCGCCAGATGTGAGTATCACTGCGCCGCCCCTCCCCGGAGGGGAGCATCACCATTTGGGTTTTTGGGGAGTCTTGCATCATTTGGAGTACCTCTTGGGGAGTCCTGCACCATATGGAATATTTTTTGGGAGTCCTGCACCATATGGAATATTTTTTTGGTAGTCCTGCACCATCTGGAGTAATTTCTGGAGGGAGCCCTGCATCGTTTGGAGTATTTTGGAGGGAGCCTTCCCCCTTTGGAGTTTTTCTTGGGGAGTCCTGCACTGTTTAGAGTAATTTTTTGGGAGTCCTGCATGGTTTGGAGCAATTTTTTGGGGGAGTCCTGCACCTTATGGAATATTTTTCTGGGAGTCCTGCACCATATGTAATATTTTTTGGGGAGTCCTGCACCATATGGAATATTTTTTGGGAGTCCTGCACCATTTGAAGTAATTTTTGGAGGGAACCCTGCACCGTTTGGTGTTTTTTTTGGAAGGAGTCTCACACCCTGGGGCTTTTTTTGAGCTCTGTACCCTTGGTCTTGTTTTGCAAGGGTCACGGTTTTGTTTTTTGGGTGCCCTTTCTGGATTTGCTGGTTTTTGGAATATTACAAAGCCCATTATTTCTGGAGTGCATCGCCACGATGACCCCCCATCTCGTTGACAGCATCGCCGCGCCGGCCCCCCCACCCAGAGGAGAGCATCGCAGAGCCGCCCCGCCAGAGGTGAGTATCACCGCGCTGCCCCTCCCCGGAGGGGAGCAACACCATTTGGGTTTTTGGGGAGTCTTGCATCATTTGGAGTATCTCTTGGGGAGTCCTGCACGGTTTGGAGTAATTTTTTGGGAGTCCTGCACCATATGGAATATATTTTTGGGAGTCCTGCACCATATGGAATATTTTTTGGGGAGTCCTGCACCATATGGAATATTTTTTTGGGAGTCCTGCACCATATGGAATATATTTTTGGGAGTCCTGCACTATATGGAATATTTTTTGGGGAGTCCTGCTCCATATGGAATATTTTTTTGGGAGTCCTGCAGCATTTGGAGTAATTTTTGGAGGGAGGCCTGCACCGTTTGGAGTATTTTGGGGGATCCTTCCCCTGTTTTGAAGTTTTTCTTGGGGAGTCCTACACGGTTTGGAGTAATTTTTGGAGGGAGCCCTGTACCCTTTGGTGTATTTTTTGGAAGGAGTCCTGCACCCTGGGGCTTTTTTTGCGCTCTGTACCCTTGGTCTTGTTTTGCAAGGGTCACCGTTTTGTTTTTTGCTTGCCCTTTCTGGTTTTGCTGGTTTTTGGAATATTACAAAACCTGTGATTTCTGGAGTGCATCACCACGCCGCCCTCCCCCATCCCGTGGAGAGGATCACCGTGCCGTCCCCCCCACCCAGAGGAGAGCATCGCCGTGCCACCCCGCCATGCCCCGGAGGAGAGTATCACCGTGCCACCTGCCCCCCCCGGACGGGAGCATCACCATTTGGGTTTTTTGGGAGTCCTGCACCCTTTGGAGTATTTCTTGGGGAGCCCTACACAGTTTGGAGTAATTTTTTGGGGAGTCCTGCACCCTTTAGAGTAATTCCTTGGGCATCCTGCACCATTTGGAGTATTTTTTTTGGAAGGAGTCCTGCACCCTGGGGCTTTTTTTGAACTCTGTGCCCTTGGTCTTGTTTTGCAAGGGTCACCGTTTTGTTTTTTGGGTGCCCTTTCTGGTTTGGTTGGTTTTTGGAATATTACAAAACCTGTGATTTCTGGAGTGCATCGCCGCGCCAGCCCACCCACCGAGAGGAGAGCATCGCCACGCAGCCCCGCCATGCCCCCGAGGAGGGTATCACCATGCCACCTGCACCCCCCGGAGGAGAGCATCACCATTTGGGGTTTTTTGGGAGTCCTGCAGCATTTGGAATATTTCTGGGGGAGTCGTGCACCCTTTGGAATCTTTCTTGGCGAGCCCTACACGGTTTGCACTAATTTTTGGGGGAGTCCTGCACTGTTTAGAGTAATTTTTTGGGAGTCCTGCACGGTTTGGAGTAATTTTTTGGGAGTCCTGCACCATATGGAATATTTTTCTGGGAGTTCTGCACCATATGGAATATTTTTCTGGGAGTTCTGCACCATATGAAATATTTTTTTTGGAGCCCTGCACCATTTGGAGTAATTTCTGGAGGGAGCCCTGCATCGTTTGGAGCATTTTGTAGGGAGCCTTCCCTCGTTTGGAGTTTTTCTTGGGGAGTCCTCAACGGTTTGGAGTAATTTTTGGAGGGAGCCCTGCACCCTTTGGTGTATTTTTTGGAAGGCGTCCTGCACTCTGGGGCTTTTTTTGAGCTCTGTACCCTTGGTCTTGTTTTGCAAGGGTCACCATTTTGTTTTTTGGGTGCCCTTTCTGGTTTTGCTATTTTTTGGAATATTACAAAGCCCGTTATTTCTGGAGAGCATCGCCGTGCCGGCCCCCTCACGCGGAGCAGAGCATCGGAGAGCTGCCCCGCCAGAGGTGAGTATCACCTCGCCGCCCCTCCCCGGAGGGGAGCATCACCATTTGGGTTTTTGGGGAGTCTTGCATCATTTGGAGTACCTCTTGGGGAGTCCTACATGGTTTGGAGTAATTTGTTGGGAGTCCTGCACCACATGGAATATTTTTTGGGGAGTCCTGCTCCATTTGGAATATTTTTTTGGGAGGCCTGCTCCATTTGGAGTAATTTTTGGAGGAAGCCCTGCTCCATTTGGAGTAATTTTTGGAGGGAACCCTGCACCATTTGGAGTATTTTGGGGGAGCCTTCCCCCGTTTGGAGTTTTTCTTGGGGAGTCCTACACGCTTTGGAGTAATTTTTGGAGGGAGACCTGCACCCTTTGCTGTATTGTTTGGAAGGCGTCCTGCACCCTGGGGCTTTTTTTGAGCTCTGTACCCTTGGTCTTGTTTTGCAAGGGTCACCGTTTTTTGGGGGGTTTTTGGATGCCCTTTCTGGTTTTGCTGTTTTTTGGAATATTACAAAACCCGTGATTTCTGGATTGTATTGCCACGCCGACCTCCCAGAGGAATGCATCACCTTTTGGTTTTTTGGGAGCCGTTCTCCTTTAATTTTTTTGGATGTTCCTGCACCGTTTGGTTTTTGTGGGAGCTCTCCAAACTGGTTCTTTTTTGTACCTCTGTACCCTTGGGCTTCTTTGGAATGTGTCACCATTTAGTTTTTTGGGAGCCCTTTACGCCTTTGGTCCTTTTTGGAATATTACCAAACCCGTTTTTTCCAGAGGCCTTAACAGCACTGCCCTGGAGGATTTTTGGGCAGTCCTGCACCGTTTGGAGTAAGTTTTTGGCAGGATCCCTGCACCGTTTGGAGTAATTTTTTGGTAGGAGCCCTGCACAGTTTGGAGTAATTTTTGGAGGTAGTCCTGCACTCTAGGGCTTTTTTGGATCCCTCCAACCCGGCACTTTTTTGTAGCTCTGTACTCTGGGGCTTGTTTGGAGCGCGTCACCATTTAGTATTTTGGGAGCCCTTTACGGCTTTTCCACTTTTTTTTTGATATTCCAAAACACAGGTTTTCCAGAGGCCTTCACAGCGCTGCCCTGGAGGAGTGCATCACTGTTTTGGTTGTTGGGGCGGACTGGCACAGGTCCCCGGGGGTCTCCTGCCCTGTGCCGGACGGGGCCCGCTCGGAAAGGCTGCAGGCGCGCTGCTCCGCCGGGACGGAGCCTCCGCTCGCTGCCCGGCCGTGCGCGCGATAAAAGCGGAGCGTCGGTCTCCTCTGCCGCAGTTGCCGTCTGTCTCTGTCCCGGTCGCGCTGCGAGAGGTTCTCCCCCTCGGGCCCCGCCGCTGCCTCCGCAGCCCCCCGCTCCCCCGGAGCGAGTCCCGCACGCTCCCCGCCCCCCGGCAGCTCCCCGCTCCGGCCGTGACCCCCCCGCCGCCCCGCGGGAGCCCGGTTCTCGCCGCGGGACGTGGCCGACACGAGCCCTGCGCTCCGCTCGCCCTCCGCCCGCCGGGTCCTGTACCCCGGCCGCCCGCTTCCTCCTCCCCGCCGTCCCGCCTCTGCTCCCGGGCAGCGCTCAGGCCCCGGGAGCGGACCACCCCCTCCGCCCCTTCCCCGGCAGAGAACCCGCCGGGCGGGCCCCGCCCCCCGCCCCGGCTCCGCCCCTTCGCTCCGGCTCCGCCCCTTCACTCCGGCTCCGCCCCTTCACCCCGGCTCCGCCCCTTCACTCCAGCTCCGCCCCTTCGCTCCGGCTCCGCCCCTTCACCCCGGCTCCGCCCCTTCGCTACGGCTCCGTCCCCCCCCCGCGGCCCCGTTATTACAAACTGCAGCGAAACGGCCGCGGGGAAAAGCAAATGCACAAATTCTCTCTGCAGTTGCTGAAGGGTCTAGACCACCATAAACCCTCTCTGTCTTTCACCAGCTGACATAGCCCCTCTCTGTTTTTTTGGTCTGAGACTGTTGCTCTCCACTTCTTTTACTCATCCATCAGGTTACAAGTGGCTGCCAGGGCAACGCAGGACCCCGATTAAGAATGCGTTTTTGGGGGAGCTGTAAGGAAAACACTGTGGCATGGCCATCAGCTGGTGGCAATGGGGTCACTCCACATCAAATGCTCCCAGCTGAGACCAAGGAGGAAGGAAATCCACATTCAGGCTCCATCCAGGAGCTCAGGCCAAAGACTGTGAGTGCCACGTAGAAGCTGTAGTTTTAGTTGTATGTCTTAGACTTACTGAAAAATGGAAGATTGTAAAGAATTTCTTGTTTGGTTACAAAAGCACTTAGGACCTTTAATGTGAGCAATATAATTTATTGAGAGTATAGTTGTAGTTTAAGAATCAATAAACAAGCCTTTAAAAAACTATATAAATTACCCTTGGAGTAATTTGCACCCAAATCTGGGGAGAGGGTTGGAGCCATGTAGGTGGGAGTGCAGGTCCCGCATCCCGCCAGTAAAGCGTGGGACAGGCTAAGAACCAACATCTTCAGCTCACGCAAGCAGCAGAGCTGGGACTGGGCCACTGCTTTGCCCAGGTGCCAGCACCTGAAGTGCCCTGGGATGCCACCGCACAGCTGGGGACGGTGTCCCGGGGCTGGGGAGTGAAGGCCATGTCTTTGGGGGGCTTTGGGGGTCAGTGTAGGTGTTTATATCTGTATTGGCAATGCTCCTTTTTATTTGTTGGTTTTGTTATATTTTCCTGTTTCGGGGCCTCGATGCTGAAGAACTGCAGCGATATGTCTGCAATTTAACCTTTTCCATGGAAAGTTATTTTCAAAATAAATAAATAAATAAATAAATAAATTTAAAAAAAAAAAAAAAAAAGAAAAAAATGGAGAAGAAAAAACCCTTTTGCCTCTTTGTTTCCCTCCAGCACAGCCTGGCTCTGCCTGATCCTCTCCCCTGGAGGTAGGGGACATCTCACCAGTCCAGCCCTGGTTGCACACCCAGCCTTGCTACATGGGTGCTATCACCCCTCTCCGCGGCAGCACAGCAATGCCCCGCGGAGAAACTGAGGCACAAACCACCACATGCGTGACAATGGTTACACCCCGCCTGTGTGACATAAGGGTGGCTGTGCCCGGGGTCCCAAGTCCTGGGAGCTGCTCCCAACCCCTGGAGCATCCTTCCGTGCCCCTGCGGGGAGCTCTTGAGGGTGACATGGTGTCAGTGCCTGGGGCTATCCCTCTGCTTGTGCCATGTCCCCACTTGGCCCTGTAGATGCCCTGAGAAACACAAGTGGCTTCAGAGCCCTCTTGGGTACAGGGCGGTGAGAGGAGCCGCACAGAAACCGCAGGAATAGCCAAGCCCTCGCGAGGCCAATTACCCCGAGGAGCGGTTGGGCTCTGCCAAGGCAGGGAAGAAAAGCAGCGCACGCTCAGCTGCCAGCCCGGCTGGCGCAGGCAGGGTGAGGGGTGGCGGGTCTGGGGGCAGCAGGTTCGGGGAGCCCCATGGGGAGGGCAGGTTGGCTCAGGGATGTGGGGCTGGATGCGAGGCTGGCCAGGGCCAGGCTGTGGGTACCTCTCTGTGCCCACAGCTGTGGGGCAGTGCTGCCACTTGGGATGGTGGGAGAAGGGGCTGGAAAGGGACTCTGGAGAAACTGCCAGCAATGAGCCGGGGGGGTATTTACAAGCCAAAGATCCCAGGTGTGCTTTGCGCCCTTTTGCACTGTATTTTAACATGTTCAAACTGCAGTGTTTCTACCCTTTCTTTTTCATTTTACCAGAAATAACCTCTGCTGCTTTGACTTTTTTCATTTGACCAGCAAGCCAGGTTTTTTCTGCTGCCTCCCCTTGAATGTGGCGTTGCACCTCACGTTTGCACAGACTCTGGTAGTTTTTACACGATTTATTGGCAGACTGACTTTCTGTATATTTATTCACCCTTTGCACCCTAGCTGGCAGCGGCGACATGGGTTGGGTGCCTCTATCCCAGCTCCCCCTCTTTGCTCTGAGGGCTCAGTCAACCCATGAAGGGGTGAGGGAACATTTTTGCTGGGTTTTCAGGAGATATACAGCACTATTCAGGGGAGCACACACAATTGTTCCCCAGGCTCAGAGAGGGGAGATTTCATTTTGGCCCTGGTTGCTCTTTGAATGAGGGGATGAGTGTTAGCAGAAAAAGCATGGATTGCTATAAAAAAAAGAGATGGCTCTGCTGTACACGGAGAAAAAGAAACCTTCCCAATCACACCAGCCCAGCGGGGAAAAGCACAAGACATGCTGAGCGCTGACCCTGGGCAGGGATCTTCTCTCTTGTACCCACAGGACAAGATCCCCTCTAGCAGGTGTCCCCATAAAACACGGGCAGGCAGTCATGGCTGGGCAATGTCACACACAGAAAACACAGTGCCCTGGCTGTGCATCGGCCCTCACAGCAGCCAGAGCCCGGTCACAGCTGTTTGCAGCATGATAAGGTGGGTTATGAAACACACCAAAGTTGTTGAACAAAAGAGACCAGCCGGGCTGTTTCAGCTCCTTTCCAGAGCCCGGGGTGGTTTGACAAGGGGAAGATGGATGAGAACACACCAGTCCCTTCACGCAGCAGGGGCCTTGCCTCGGTGCACCATGAGACGGCAGGCTGGGACTGTCCGTACTGATAAAAGCAGCTCCCTGTGCCAGGCTGGATGTGGTTTGTGAGGTTGCAGAGCCCTGTAACTGCCTCAGTGCGTGATAAACCCGGCCATCCCCACCTATGCCGCAGGAGAAGGCAGCACCTTCCCTGTGGTGGTAGCCTTTCTTTCTGGAAAATGGATGCTGGATGGGAGTGGAGTGACCTGCACTCCTGCAAATGTCTACATTTCCCTAATTCATACTCAAATCTCTACAATTTAATTTCCCTGGGCTCAAACCCCTGTAATCTTCCTCCACACCTCGTTTCTCCCTCACGGTGTGTGGCAGAGTGGCCCTGGGCCTGGCCGCCCCAACAGCTTGGCAGGGGGGAAGGCTGGGTGGCTTTGGACCCCCGTCAGGATGTCGTGTCCTGTGGGGACGTCGGTGATACTGGGGTTGGAGGAGTTCGACTCGGCCAGGCCGTAGTGGGGATGGCGGGCCTGGGGAGCCAGTCCTGCCCTGACAGAAATGGGGTGCCACCCTGGCACCCGCCACACCACTTCCAACATGGCGGCGCAGCCGCCCACTACTCCCAAACTGCCCATTACGAGGGGCAGTGCGCATGCGCCTCTTCCCCTCTGGGGCAACAGCGCATGCGCGTTCAGGGCTGGTGCCTTTCCGGCCCCTACTTAAATGGAGACCACTCTCCAGGGGGCCCTTGGTCGTGCTGCACATGCTCAATGTGTCTTGCCGCTCCCGAGATGGCGCCGCGGCAGTGACGGGAGGGCGGAAGAGGGTGTCTGCAGTGGGACTGAACGGTGGAGCACGGCCCTGGCGCTCCGCGGCAGGATGATCCCCGCCGAGGAGGTGTCGGCCCGCAGGAGGGAGATCGAGGGCAAGCTCAAGCAGGTAGGGCTGGGCTAGGGCCCTGCTGCGGGCCCTGCCGGGGCCGGGGCCTGGTCCCGGGCCCGCAGCCCCAGCGCGTTGCCTAGGAGATGGGCCTGGGAGCTGGCACGGAGGCCCCCTCCGGGCCTGGGAGCGTCCCGCGGCCCCCTAAGGGCCTGCTCACCCCGCTGCGGGCCTGGCAGCATCCCCAGGTCCCCTTCAGGGCCGAGGGCCCTTAGTTTTCAGGGTCAGGAGGTATTTCTGCCCCCCACTTTGGGGCTGGGGCCCTGCTCTTAGGGCCTGGTAGCTTCTGGGGGCTCTCCCTTCAGGTCCTCAGGTGCAGCCTGTGGGGCCAGCCCTTGCAGGTTGCTGTGTCCCGTCCGTCCCCCCCCACCCCATCTCTGGGCTTTGGTGACTTGAAAACAGCCCTTGGTGGTTGCTTTGCATTGGCTGCTTGAGTTCACGGCTGTGTGGGGGATTTGGATGGTGCCTGTGCAACACCTGTGTTGTGCTGTGGCAGGCAAATGTGGTCTTGTGCCAGTGTGCCCCTGTGGTAAAGGTGTTAACGTTATATTGTGCTGTGACTTCAGTGTGCTAAGGCTCATGGGCTTGGGATATTAGAGGGAAATGAGTAATCCATAAACCCCTCACTTATGTTATGTGTCTCTCACCTCGGGTCAGTTGTTGTGATTTCTGCTAAGAGGTGGCATATTAAAATGTGGTGTCAGCATCAGATCAAACATTGT
Source organism: Gavia stellata (assembly GCF_030936135.1). Classification (NCBI taxonomy): domain Eukaryota; kingdom Metazoa; phylum Chordata; class Aves; order Gaviiformes; family Gaviidae; genus Gavia; species Gavia stellata. The sequence goes on from NW_026776931.1 coordinate 81,401, forward strand.
TTGCTGCAGTGTTTACCAGGACTTGTAAAAACGTACGTGTAGCATTTAGTGACTTAAATGCTCCATGTTCAGAATTGAAGACTAGTTTTTCATCCTACTGACAGGAAGAAGAAACCCTGTCCTTTATCAAAGAGAGCCTTAAGAAGAGTGACCAGCTTACAAAGAACATGGTAAAAGGAGGTTCTTGAAGTTCAGCCCTAATGTTGGGCCTCGGTTTACTTTTTCTTAGGACAATCTGTTTTCAAGACTGTCATTGTGCCTATCTGAGGAATGCAGAGTAATGAACCACTTGCTCTGCATCTGTGTTTTACACTTCAGTGGCTGGGCGAAGTGGGAAACTGATGAATGTTTAAATCTTAAGCCTCTCTCCTGAGGAGATGAGGGCTCAAATGAGTCTGTCCTCTCTCTTGGGAATAGGTATTAATAGACCCCAGACTAGTTTGTGCAACAGCATCATGTTGTTGCTTCATAAAGTCAGGTCTCGTTTGGAGTTTTATTTTGAGAGTGTTCTGCTTAGGAGGTAGAAAGTAGTTACCATGCTCTAATTGCTCCTAAGCCCTCAGCTAGTATACTATGTCCCGTTTTGGGCTTAGTGCTTCAAGAAGGTCATAGAGGCACTGCCAGAGAAGTGTGGAAAACATAACGTAGGAGTGAGTCTTGAAGGAATTACTTTTTTGCCTAGAAAAGATGACATTAAGGCTCCATTTATGAGCTTACTAAGAGGTTTTCCACCTTTCAGAAGCAATATCGCAGTCCCTTTTAAAAACTAAATGTCTATGATGGAAAAGAAGGTTCTCGCTATACTGGTCGTGTGTCGTCGTGTTGTGCATCTCATATTTGGGTCTTAGTGGTATGGAGCAAAGTGGCAGCCGGTTTATGTTTTTGTTCTTTTTACCTAGGGCACCTCTAGGCAGTTCCTGTGGTTTTGTTTTCTGCTGTCAAATAAAATTTTGCTCCTCCTTAGTACTGTCTTGAAACATTAGCTTCACACTTTACAAACATCTAATTCAAGCTTGGCCCGTCTCTGTATGGCAGATGACCTATTTTGTGATTATTAATACAAATTAGGACATAGAGGGATTAAACAGCCTGCTTTAGGAGCCATGGCAAATTAGTAGCAGAGCCCAAAAAGTGAAGCTGGGACTTGAAGGTCCCTGCTTGCCCTGCTCTAACTGCTGTCCAACTGTATGGGTCCAGGTGGAAGGATGTCCTCAGCTCTCTGTTTCTCTCTTGGCATGTAGGTTTCTATTCTTTCCTCCTTTGAAAGTCGTTTGATGAAGCTGGAGAACTCGATCATCCCTGTCCATAAACAGACAGAGAACCTGCAGCGCTTGCAGGAGAACGTGGAGAAGACCCTGTCCTGCTTGGATCACGTCATCAGTTACTACCATGTGGCTAAGGACACAGAGAAGATCATAAAGGAAGGGTGAGTTGAGCAGCTAGCTCTTACTGGGGTGCTTCATCCTGTTGAACTTTTGGTAGGGGACCTGACTCCACACACTCATCATAATGTTCCTTGTACCCTTCCCACACTCTTTTCCCACTGTCAGTCCACAATGAAGCTGCCTGACTTGACCTTCAGCAATCCCCAGAGGGCAAAGTCTGCTCAGACCCTGGTGTCTCTTCCAGGATTTGCAGACATGCTGCCATATGAATCTCATGAGCACTGGTGGCTTCTCTTCTTTCCTCCACCCTTTTCCCAAAGGTTCTTCCTGCCCTGTTGATGTTGTTGCTGCATCCAGGATGAATCAGAACTGTTCTGGAGCCTGCTTTCAGTCTCTGGGAAGGTGCTGTGATGGCCCTTCTCTGGGGTGGGATGTGCAGCTTCCTCTACCTTCCCATCGGGGCCTGACTGGGAAAGGATGGCAAGGCTGAGAGTTGTGTGCTGCTCCATCATCAGTACTTCTGCACTTGCTGCATGGATTGGGTATTCTGCGGTGCTGCTGAGTGGAGGCAAAAGGGAATCCCATGACCTCCTCCTAGTTGAAGAAAAGGGAATTTAAATGTTCCTTGTTATTTTTATCCTGAGTTTGGTCTGGTGCTTTCTTGATACCTTCTTTCTTTGCTTCTTCTGTTTCTTTTTGGTTTTATTTTCAGCCCCACTGGGAGGCTGGAGGAGTACTTGAATTGCATGGACAAAATCCAGAAGGTGGTGGAATACTTCCAGGACAACAATCCAGACAGGCCAGAGCTGAACCGCGTGGTAGGTCATGGGTCTGGAACCTGGCATGGGTAAGAGGGACAGATGTAGCCCTGCTGCTTGCCCTCTTGCTTGCTGCCTTGTAAAGAAGGTGTTTGGGCACAGCTAAAGAAACAATTGTTTTGGCTTCTGTTTAAGTCTGCACTCAGCAGCGTTTCTGCTTGTGGCGTTTTGCTTTCTCTACGCATTGTGCCGTAGGACTTCTGAAAGTGCATCTTGCACGTGTGGTGGAGTTGATTGAACCTCTTCCTGAGCAGCTCTTGTCAGTCCTTCAGCTGCTTGAACGGAATGGGAGATCTGTCTAAATCCCACTTGAAAACTGAGCAACTCCCAAGCCTTTTTTTATTTAATTTGCTTTCAAAGTTTCTTAGTTACAGGTGTTGGAGTTTGAAGCATGTGGTTAGAAACGCTGCAGAAAGTACGTTCTTATACAGAAATACTTGTGAGTGACTGATTACAGAAGCCCTGTGCTGCTTCTGTCCTTCTGCTGTTGTGTGCCAGAAATCCCTCTTTGAGAGGGGCAAGGAGTCCCTGGAGTCAGAGTTCCGCAGCTTGATGACACGACACAGCAAGCCGGTCCCACCCATCCTCATCCTGGACCTGATCAGCGGGGATGATGAAATGGAGATGCAGGAGGAGATGTCTCTGGAGCACCTCCCGGAGAGTGTCCTGCACGATATCATCCGCATTTCTGGCTGGCTGGTGGAAAACGGCAGGAATCAAGGTTGGTAGTGCTGTGTGTTGTTCCCTTGTAGTTCTGTATCAGGTGAGTGCTCTCCAACTACTTACCGCATGTGGCTGAGACCAAAAGTAGGGTGTTGAGGGTTGTGTGTAGCACTGTACAGCTTTGATTGCAGATCACACACCTTCAGCCTTGAAGCCTCTGCTCAGGTGCTGCTGTGGCTAACAAACCATGACTCACACTGCCGTTGGTAGCTAGCAGTGCTAGCAAAACTAGTGACTGCCTTAGTGGCACCTTTTAGGTGAGTAGTTCAGTCTCCTTTCAATCACCTTCTTAAGATCCTCCTTCTTTTTTTTTACAGCATTTGTAGTGAGTGATGGTTTGTCAGTTGAAGGTTTGTCAGTTGAACAGAATGATCTGGTGAATATGATGAGAGAGCGAGCTGTGTAAATAAAGCATAAATTGTCTTAATGCATAGCCTGTCCTATAGCAGAAATCCATTTAACTTGCATCTGTGATGCCTTCTGATGGAGCTGCAACTATCTAGTGCTCCATCATTATAAGTGTTATAAGTGTGTGAGACACTGGTCACTTATTCCCATTTGGGAACTATTTATGAACAGAACTTTTTGTAGTAAATGTGACCAAGGGCGGGGGGGGAAGCAGCACAGACGACTTTCTTCAGTCAGTACATGTCTCTTCTTTCCTGTTCTGCAGCATCAAAATCTGCCTACAGCTTTATACTCCTTTATTAACTTTTTCTTTGGGAGTGAACAATTTTGTGGACTTGTTACAGGAAACCTGTACTTTCACATACATATAGCTACTAGAATCACCCCCCACCTCAATGATTTGCTTCTGAGTGGGGATTACTGTGCTTACCAAGTATGACAAACATCTTTTAAAAGCTTCTTAAGAACTTTTCCATGATCAAAGGCGACTGAAGCATATATAGCATATTTTGTTAGTCAGTTTGTATTCCGCTTTCAAATGATGAACGCCTCATTTAGTTCGTGAATGCCCTGAATCCTGAGAAGTGTGTAAAGTCTCTCATGTTAGAAACTGAGCACTTGAATTGACAAGGTCTTGCACAAATGTCTCCCATCAGTTCCACAACTGATGTGCTCTTGGTGCACAGACTTGTTGTGTGTGGTGGGAGGGCTGGAATGAATACTGTGGGGGAAGGAAGAAGAAGTAGTAGTTTTTGAAGAAAATAGGAGAGGCTCTGGGAGGGAAAACCACCTCGGGTCCCACATCAATGCTACTAGGGCCCCTTAGGGGCACAGAGTGTTTCAGGAAAGGTTTGTTTTATCATATAGTGTTCCCTGTTTGCCTATAATCTTGTTTCTACCTTGTCTCCCTAGATTTCATGCCTGTTTACTTCCAAATCCGCTCTGTCCAGCTTGACCGCTCCATCAAGGGGCTGAAAGACCATTTCCGTAAGAACAGCTCCTCCACTGGAGTGCCATATTCCCCTGCCATTCAGAACAAAAGGAAGGACACCCCCACCAAAAAGCCACTCAAGAGACCAGGTGAGTTCTTGAAGGGGTGGGGGGGATTGCTGTACTGTGTATCCTCTTGCCTGGCTATCAAACACCTGTCTGTAGGCCTTCTCACTGCTGAGGTAGCCTCTGTGTCTAAAATGTGCGTTTAGGACAGAAGCAGGGGTGAGACTTTGGAGATAAGCGCCTCTTCTCTGCCCTGGATTCAGCATTGAGGCTACAGACATTTTCTGTCTCTGTTATAACAGGGCTATAAAAGGATATGAGCTGTCCTCAGCCTTGGAATATGGAATACAGACTGTGCCACAGCAAAATAGACAACTGTGATCTAATAGAACACATCACTTTAATAATCATTAGTTATGAATAAATTATTACTATGCTAGGAAACCAAGAACTCATCAGGACTTGAGATGGGGACTAGGTAGGTGCCTACTGACATGAGATCCAAAGTTGTCTCAATTTTGGAAGGGCTGTTAAGCTTTTGCCTTGGCTTGTCTTTGGAGGAACTAGGAATGTGGTTGGTGGCTTACTCCACGTCTCCTCATAATGGAGTTTTGCTGCATTTTCTGCAGCTGGTGAGGCCGCTCACTCCGGTGTACCGGAGCGCAGAGCTGGAATTCCCATCTCTGAAACGTGCCATCTAGTGGGAGCACAGCCAGGAGGGCCAGCAAAAGCTAGCACATACCTCCCACAGCAGCACAGCGATATTGTCCCGCTGTGTGTCACAGCACCCTCTGCACTAGTGATCAAAGTCAGAAAAGTTCGTATTTCTGTGGGTTTACCTGGCCAATACTCTCCCACCCTAATATTTTTTTTCCTGTGTTGTCAAAATACTCTTAACGGGTTCAAAAACTTAGTAAGAAATGTGGCTAGGGACTGGGAATGGATGGGATGGGGAAAGGGAGGAAAAGCAATGCCCATTTTAATTGTGCTGTGTTTATTTTTATAATCCTGATGTGAATGCAGTCCTCATCCCAGGTAATGTGCGTCTATGTGTGCGTGTGCTGGCCCTGGTGCTCGCTCTCTTCACTTCTGTGTGTGGAGAGGCTTTGCTGGGCCTCTTCTTGCTAAAGCAGAGGGTGTGCCTGGGATATTTGGAGAAGGGGGGCTGGCTGGGGAAGGCTGTGACATCCAGAGATAACCCCTCTGGTCTTTTTAAAATCAATCTGTGCCATTGCTGCTGTGTCCTGGAGCTGTTCCTGAAAGCTGATGTGTGAGTTGCAGTTGGTGAATGCAGATAGTCTGCGAATTTCAGTGGATTTTGCCCTGTCAGCAGAGCACCACCTGACAAGGGTATGTCTTACCCCACACTTGGCTTTCCTCTGGAGTTTGACAGGTAGTTATTTGCCTAAGAATTTGCCCTCAGTGTTGGGAGGCCTGTAGAGGACAATATCCTCCTGCTGAGGAGAACTAGCTATGCTGCAGATGGCAGAAAATCAGTGTTTTAAATGGTTCCTAAGCATGATGGCAGTCATTTGTGTTCAGCTCCCGAGCAGTCTCTCCTGCCCAACAACATGATTACAATAGGTAAAAATTATTTTTGTGTGGTTCAGTAGCACTCTACTGGAAAGATGCCAGATGGGGATCTGTAGTTGAGCCATGGGGAACTCGGGTTGCAGTGCTTCAGGTTTGGTCCACAGTTCTTGGTTATCACCTGATACTGAAAAGATCCCTGGGTTTTGATTGCTGTGAAGTTAGCAGGGTCAGCAAACATTTCTGAGCAGCCTGCCAAATGGTGACATCTCCCCTATGCCCTAGGTAAATAGATGGATGAGATTTTTTTTGAGCAGATGAAAAAAAAATCACTAGGATTTTTTAATGGGTCTCAGATCTTGGATGCTCACGCAGAGAGTACAGAAAGGAGCCTACACGTTTGAGAGCACAAGCATTTGTTCTCTACCAACAGGATTCCTCCAAAATGGATGCATTTGGCCATCCAGAATTACTTGTCATGATGAATGTCTCGGCTGTAGGTTTGCCAGGAGATTTTCACATCTTTTTGCCCATTTTAATTGGAGTTTGTGAGATGGCCAGCTAGAAGGCCCAGAGCATTGGTGTGAATGCACTTAAAGAGCTGACAGTGTATGAAGGAAAGCGCATTTCAAATGATCTATTGGGGTATTGTTAATCTCAAGAAAAGATAGTGGCTAATTTGTCTCCAATCTTCTGTGAACAAGGACAGAAAACCAGACTGTAGCTCTTGAAGGACAGGGGTGGTTAAACCTCATACACCAGCCATCTCTTCTGGCTACTGAATTCTACTTAAGTGAAATTAAAAATGGAGGAAAAAAAATAGTCTTTGAGCAGAGATTCACTGGTTTTTCTGCAGTTCCATCAGCTTTCAAGGACAGCTCTTGAGGTGGAGGTCTTACACCCTCTTCGCACTGGCACAGTGGCCCTCTTCATAGCAATATTCATCTGGTGGTGTTTGATTCTCCTGGTTTTAGCCTTTTTTCAATTATGGACAAGGAATTTTTTTTCTGTGCTACTGCTTCAGTAAGTAAAGTCAAGTTCTGCCGATTTGGGTTTCAGACAAGGGGGTTTTCTCACAGTTCCAATTTGATTTCCTTAAGGAAGAATATCCCAGTGCACACCCCAATGCACACTTAAACCTGTTGCAAGGGATAAATAACAAACTCAATCTGATGTGCTATAACTTGTTTACCCACAAAGCAAAGAGCAAGAGAGGCTACAGCTAAAGGGAAGGTGAGGTGTTAGGGACAGGGTAACAAAGCAGAGGACCCCGCGTCTCCCCCAGGTACTATGTTGGATTCTGGAGAACATGCTCCATATCCATGTGTTGTTTCAGAGGGTCTTAATCTCTGCATTACTGTTTTATTTGTTGATGTACCCTGTACCGTCTCCCGTTGTTACAACATGCAGTTGAAAATCTGACTGCTGGAGGTGCTTCTAAAGTAAAGTTGTCTCCTCTTTAAATGAAACTTGCCAAGTCAAGTTGAGCTGATGAAGCAATCTGTGGGCTGCTTTTTTTTTGTAGTTTGCTGTTTGAAATGTCAGCAGTCTGTCTCAGAGGGCAGGTGTATTCAGATTCCCAGATCATCCTGCTGCAAACATATGCACATAAAATACCTCTTCTTTGTGATTCCGGTAGACCCAGTGCTTTTTTTTTTTTTGGCTTTAGAGCAGCAGGTAGCTCAGAAGCTCTGCATTGCCAGGGAAGGATAGGGCCAGAAGGTGCTGGTAGGGGCACCCAGCTTGGCTGCCTACAAGCAAAAGCCGGAGAACTTTAGCTGGTTTTATACAGACTCCTGCAGCTGGTGCTTAAAAAAAGAGGATGCGTTGCCCTTCTGCTTGGTTAGGAAACTGCTTAATGGAAGAGAGAAACAATGTGCAGTTGGAAAACTGTGCCTCATGCATGCCCCAAAGCCATTTTATTTAACAGTTGGGCCACAGGAGCAGAAGTTTCAGGTGTTTTTTGACTTTTGGGGGTTTTGGGAGCTCTTTTCAAGCTGTAGGGGAGCCCTTTTTCAGTTTACTTAATGCTCCAGTTTACCTAGCGGTGAGGTACTACCTGGAAGGCCGGCTGTGGAGTCTTTGTGTGGCAGAACAAAGAGCCTGTTCCTGCTTCCCATATTGATCGCTGCCTAGCTTGAATGTGATGTTTTCATTAGCAGCTGAAACGCAGTCCCGTTTGGTTTGCGAGCTGCCTAATAGGGGAAAACAATTGTGGAACAAAAGCATTTGGCTTCCACTAGAATCCATTAAAGCCTAATTAAAATACTAAGTAAGAGGGATACAGCAGCACTGAAGTGATGCCCGTGAACACTGAACACTCAGTGTGTGTCAGCGTAAACACAGGTAATTGTGCTTATGCAAATAAAATGCAGCATTGGTGTTTCAGCTCATCTGAGAAGAAACTGTCAGGGGTGGGCTGTGGAGACTTGCGCTGCATACCTGTGAAGTGAGATCCTATTGACAGCAGCAGCAGTTGTACTGTCTGCTTGGTTCTCACACCAATTTACCCTCTTTTTTATTCTTTTATTCCCCCCCCGCCCCCCTTGATGCTTGAAAGTGGGGGAAGATGAAAGAACTGGTAGAAGAACAGTACCTGGGTTGAGCTGCTCTGCATCAGCTGGGCCCTGGTAACAGCAGTAAGAAAGAGCTTAGTGCATATCTCCAGAGCTTGCTACAGCCCTGCTTGCTCAGGGGAACTTGCTGTTGTGCCCAAGCCGTTAAGGTTTCTGAAACCAGCTAAGAATAAAGTGGAAGTGTTGGGTACGAAGGGCCTCGGGAAGCTTGGAAGAAGAGGCATAGCCCTCTCACTTGATCGTATGGCAGAGGCTAGGAGCAAATGCATCAGCACAGCGAGGGTGTAAGTCTTCCCACCTCCCTGGTGTGCGGTTAGAGGGGAGAAGTTTCCTACTGGAAGAATGTGTTTTATGGATATGATTTTTACTTTACTGAGTGGTTGAGAACACTCTGAACTGGTAGAAGAAAAATGGTTCCTAAAATGTAATGTTTCACTGGCAACAAGTTCTGCTATTTAGTAAGTGCCCCAGGTTAAGGCAGCTTGGTAATTCAGTGGGAACACCTCTCTCCTGTTCTCCCCCATTAGAGATGCACTGTCTGGGGGACCTGAAGTTTCCTTCCCCCTGCGGCGTATCCCTTCATGGGATCGAGCTGTCCTGCGCCCCAGGATACTGTTCTGCAGCAGTGTGTACTTGGGCTTCCCCTCAGGATAGCGGCCCTCAGCACTTGGGCAGCCAACACTCATTTCCAAGCTGCACTGTGGCTTACAGTTACTGGTGGAAGTAGGGATTTTTTGCATGTTGGAAGTATTTATGACTTTGAAGCGGAAGAACAAGTCTTAATTTTGGCAGCAGCAATTTTATTTCTTGGATCCTTCTCCATTTACTCAAGTCTCCTATAGAAACTCCTTCTACCTTCCCAAAACTTTGTTCCCTGTTGTGCAGGCAACAGCAAAGCTCTGCTGTGAGAGGGTGTCCATGTGCTTGTGATAATTGTAGCTTGTTGCATGACGACTAACCTTTTAATGTGGAAGCAGCGCTTAGTCTTCAGTTGTCACATTAGTGCTTTGTTTTGTGCTTTCTAGCTGTATATCCAGCATTGGCTTTTGTTCAGTTCTGTCTGTTTTTTGTGTGTGTTAAGTATAAATCTTTTTAACCCAGTGTTACTTTTTTTCCATGGTTTTAATTGATTTGCAGTTCCTTAGAAGAGAAGTGTCTTGGGGATTAGGGTGACTTAATGCGAGTTAGACATGGGTGGGCAGCATCCATTATTCTATGATGCCTGTGATGGGAATTGCTGCTGCAATCGCTCTCTTGAGCCCAGAGGTTGTCACCCTTTTATCGCTTCCTGTAGCGCCAGAGATCATTCCTTGTCTTGGCTGTGGGGCTCCTGATGGGTCTATGTTGAGCACGCTCAGAAAATACCCCTCGGAAAGGCACCTCTTTCTGCAGGTCTAACCCAGTGGCTGCGATTGTGGCTCTGGGGAGCAGGCAACGTGTTACCGGACAGGAATGGTCCGTACTGCGAAGCCCTGCTTCCACAGCTGAGGAAAAGCAGCAAACCTTCCACGCTCGGATTCAGAGGACCGGCTTAAATAAACTCGTTACAGGGAAGGGTGCTGGAGCCCGCCGGGCGTCCCCGGCCAGGGCCCCCTCGCTCCGGGGAGCTCCTGCGGGGGGGCGCGTTTGGGGTCGGCAGCCGGGGGCCTCTTGCACCCGCTTCGGTGCCGCCGCACGGGTGGGCGTGGGGCAGCAGCCCCGGGACAGCCGCTGCGGACCCCTCTGTCCCGGGAGGGGAGGGGAGGGGCGGGCCGGGACCGCCGCGCCTCTGCCCTGCGCCCGCCGGGGTCTCTCGGTCCCGCCGGCTGCCGCCCAGCGAGGGGGGTTCGGCGGAGCTCGGCAGGCGTGTCCCGGGACCCGCCCGAGGAGAGCTCCTGCGTGGGCAGCGCCCGGGCCGGTTCGCCTGGGCGGGGGCTCCGGCACCGGGCCCGGCCCAGACCCGCCCCGCCGAGTCCCGCCGAGCCGAGCCGGTCCGAGCCGAAATCACCCGAGCCCTGCCGAGTCTCGCCGAGCGGAGTCGAGCCGAGCCCAGAGCAGCCGAGCCGAGCCGAAACGACCCGAGCCCAGCCCAGCCCGCGGATCGGAGCGGAGCCGAAACGACCCGAGCTTAGCCGAGTCCCGCCGAGTCCCGCCGGGCCGAGCCGAGCCCAGAGCAGCCGAGCCGGAATGAGACGAGCCCCGCTGACATTTTGTGAGTTCTTTCTGGTTAGAATTCTTCTCTTCAAGGTCAGTTGATCACTTTCTGGGGCAGTGTGTGAATGTGGATATTATTTGGGTTTTACTGTAGCTGAATAATTACCCCTTAGGCTCTTTGGCTGTGGAGGGGTAGTTTGTTGTGTGCCTGCAGAACAGCCTGAGGCAGATTGGTTTCATCCACTGAAAACAGCGAAATAGCTGTTTTGGAAACTGCCTGTTAGTTACTAGAAGGTGATTGAGGAGAACTTCATGTATACATTACGTAACTTTTTGCACACACATGTGCGCGCACACAAGCACGCCTGTGTATATATCCACATGTGGAAGTGTATATGCTGTGAGCTTATAGATTGAGAGCTTTAGGAAAAAGAGTAGTAAACCACTGCGTACAGAAGAATGTTTGATTTGTGGCGAGAAGTTTATCTAAAAATGTGTTTTACCCTTTAGGATGGCGCCAGAAGTTGCTGCAGTAGGAAGAAAAGGTGGCTATAAGCACCTCTGTGATCTGTGGGCAGCTGGAATAACTGCTACAGAGCTTGCTGAGCTTCAGCCTCCAATGTTTGACCTACATCCCGTGAGGTTAGCAAAGGGTTAAAGCGCGGTGTGTAAGTACAGCTTCCCAAATCATCCATTTGGAGTAGTGGCTACATGGGTGCTTGTGGTGTTTGGGGGTACTGCAAGGGTGTTGGGTTGTAAGTGTTCTGGATGTACATGATAGAAATTGTGACAACTCCTTTTGCTGCATAAATGCGTCATGTTGTCCTGGTAGCGTCTCTTAAACGGATGGACTTCTTCCTGCCAACTAAACAATGTATTCAAAATTCATGGCAGATAATGTACTGCCATGTCACCCACAGAAATACTGTTGTTTTTTTTAGAGCGCTTTTGCTAATGATGAAAAGCAACTGCCAGCCTCCTGAATTATTAAAGGACAAAATGAAATGGCAAGTACTTTTCTGTTTCAGTAGATAATGATCATGTATTTCACTGGGCAATTGATTCTCATGTTTACCACTTCCTTTTACAGGTCCAATAGTTTCCATCATTCTGTGAAAACGGTACTTAGAAAAAAATCCTGAAAAAAGACCGACAGCTGAAAAGTTACTACAGGTATAAATTTATGTGTGGGATTTTTTTTAAGTTCTAAAATTAAAATGTGCTTAATAGGGGTGGTTGGAATTTTAATCTGTGTTTTTCCTTCTGTCTTTCAGCATCCTTTTTGTTACCCAGCCATTAAATCCAAGTCTTGCTAGTGAACTTTTGGATAAAATGAATAATCCTGATCATTCCACTTACCGTGATTTTGATGACAATGATCCTGAGGTAGGAATACGTTTTAATCACAGACTCAGATTAAGTTTTTGTTTGCCGACAAAACTAAATGCTTATGGCTCATTGAGGCACAGAATGTTTTGTGATCTGGGAACAGGCTGAAAGGTTGCTTTTACTTTTGGTTGTGCTGCTCTGTCACACGTCCAGGCCCTTAGCAAAATTCATTATATTTGGGGGAGAGACGCTCAAAGGGAAAGAGATGAAAATGTTACCGAAAATCGTAACCAAGAAAACTCTCCAAACCAAATGATAGTTTAGAAAGCCGACATTGGTTTATTGCAGCGCTGGGTGCATGGGGGATCCTTCCTCCTAGCATGCACACCCAGTTGAAATCATGACAGGTATTTAAACAGTTAACAAAGTTAGTTACGCCTACTGGTCCCACCCTTTAGCTAACTATTGGTTAGGATCTTTCTTACTGCATCTTAAAGATACAGTTCTCTTTTAATTCACTACGCATGCCCAGAGAGTAGGGGGCTTATTTGGGTTGGGGGCTTTTCTAGCTAGGAGGTGTGGTTTTTAACATTATAATGAGGTAGGTCAGCCTTAGGGCACCCATTTGGGGCATTTCACTGACTTGGCTGTTTGGCCAAGTCTCAAGTTTGCATATCGGCCATTATCAGTAGACCCAGAGGCTATATCAGGTGCTAGGTCTACTTTTGTCTCCAGGTAGACAACATTAACATAACACAATAGAGCTAATCGCCACAGCCAGCCTGTTTCCGGGAAAACTAATGCATATTTCAGTTTGTGCGAGGCAGTATCATCTTAACTCATCTGTACAAAGTTTGCACAAAGGGATCTGGGTTTTTTTGTATGCTAACTAATTTGTTTAAGTCTTTGGTATCATTCCCCCCTTTGGAAGTAGTTAGATTTTCCTACTACTTCCATATATTTTTCTCAATGCTTCTCTTAGTACAACTTATGCAGGTTCCTATAATAACTACAACAATGACCACATAAATTATTATCCACGGAGTGACTCCTTCAAGCTTGACAGCTGGTAGGCGGTGAGTAAAATCTGGAAAGGTCCTTTCCACTTCTCCTTCAACGGCTCATCTGACCACATCCTCAGATACACCCAGTCTCCCGGTTGATATTGATGCACAGGCACGTCTAGGGATAGCGATGCGCTCACAGTGACATACCTGTGGAGAGAGGACAGAACCCTTCCCAGAGAGATAACATATTCTTTCAGATAATGTTTTCCTATGATTTCAGGATTAACTCCTGTTTCTGTCACCTGACAAGGTTTACCATATATGATTTAAAAAGGACTAACCTTTTCTTTAGTTCTAGGCTGGATGCATATTCGTAGCAAAGCTAAAGGTAAAACATCCAGCCACTTTATCTGAGCCTCTTGGCAAATTTTACTTATCTGTCTTTTTAGGCTTTGATTCATTCTTTCTACTTCCCTATTTGATTGAGGTCTCCATGGGGCATGGAGATCCCATTTTACCCCTAATGCTTTAGCTAAACTTTGAATGGCTTCTGCTGTAAAATGTGGACCCCTATCCAAAGATAGTCCTATGAGTACCCCAAATCTCAGTATTATTTCCTTAAATAACATTTTTGCTACTTCTTTTGCCTTGTTGGTGCGACAAGGGAAAGCTTCGGGCCAGCCTGAAAAAGTATCTATCATTACTAAAAGATACCAGTATCCATTTTGCCACGGTAATTTGGAAAAGTCTATTTGCCAATATTCTCCTGGACTGTTTCCTCTCTTTGTTACCCCTGGTAAAGGTCTTCGGGGTAAGTGAGGATTGTTATTCCAGCATAATTCACATTTCTTCACTATGCTTTTTTTTTTTTGACTATAACAGTCATTTGTACACTTAGCAGTTGTGTTTTCAATGCTTCAACCATGGTCTCAATTCCCCAGGGAGTTTCTTGGTGTTGTCTGTTAGCCAATTCATGCATAATTTCCTGTGTAACTAATGCTTGATGTGAAGGAGTCACTCACCACCCCTCTTGGTTTTTATTCACCTTCAGTAGATTAGCCAATCAGTTGTCTTTTGGTGCATACTGCGAATTCTTAGGTCCAAACCTCTGGACCTTTTCCAGAAAAGCTAGCAATATTTGACCTTCAGCTGCTTCTTTCACAGCTTTATCTGCGATGCGTTTTCCTATATGCACTGGGCTATTTCCAAATTGGTGCACCTTGCAATGCATAATTGCCACTAATCGGGGTAGATTAATTGCTTGTAATAATTGTTGGATCATTGGCCCATATTTAACCAGGGATCCTTGAGATGTTAGGAGTCTCCTTTTTTTCCAAATAGCTCCATGAGCATGGACCACTCCAAAGGCAAATTTTGAATCTGTCCATATATTAATAGTTTTACCTTTTGAAAGTTCTAATGCTCTCAGCAGGGCTATGAGCTCTGCTTTCTGGGCCAAAGTGTTGGATGGCAGAGCTTTTGCTTCAGTTATTTCCTTAATGGTTACCACTGCGTAACCTGCTTTCCATGTTCTGTTCCGCATAAAGCTGCTACCATCTATGAACAGGTCCCAGTCTGCATTCTCTATTGGCATGTCTCTCAAATCTGCTCTGCTGGAATACATCTGTTCTACTGTTTGCAAACAGTCATGAGTTAATTCTTCTCCACCAGGATCAGTAGTTAGGAAGGTCGCTGGATTCAGGATCATGGTTACTTTCAGCTCCACATCGTCTTGTTCCAGAAGATCAGCTTGATATTGCAGCATCCGGCTTGGTGACAACCAGTGTCCTCCTTTTTTGTTCTAGCGCTGTTGTAACTGCATGGGGCACAAATACAGTTAGCTTTTGCCTGAGCATCAATTTTCGGGCCTCTTGGATCAGTAGTACTGTAGCCACCACTGCTCGGAGGCATGCTGGAGATCCTTTGCTAACATTGTCTAGTTGTTTGAAAAAAAAATACCCTGCCAGCCCCAAAAAGTTGAGGAGGTCTATTATCATTTTTATGGAATCCTCCTTGTCACTTGCTGCTAGCAGTATGTCATCTATGTACTGCAGCAAGGTGATATTTTATGCATCATTTGCCAGTCTTCTAATTCTTTGGCTAATTGATTTTGAAAGATCGTAGGGCTATTCTTAAATCCTTGTGGTAATACTGTCCAGCACAACTGAGTCTTTCTACCTGTCTTAGGGCTTTCCCACTTGAAAGCGAACAGTTCCTGACTCCCAGTGGCTAGTGGAAGGCAAAAGAACGCATCTTTCAGATCCAGTACAGTAAACCATTTGTCTTTTTCCTTCAGGGTGGTCAAGAGAGTATACGGGTTTGCCACTACCGGGTGGATGTCCTGCACAATTCGATTTATAGCCCTTAAGTCCTGAACCAATCTATATTCTTCTGAATGCAGCTTTTTAATTGGCAAGATCAGGGTGTTGTATTCTGATTGGCATTCTTTTAATAACCCAAAATTTACGAATTGTTCTATTAATGGTTCTAATCCTTTTCTTGCTTCTAATTTAATTGGGTACTGTTTCCGTCTTACCGGTCTGGCATCTGGTTTCGACTGGATGATTACCAGTTCTGCTGCTCAAGATCGTCCTGGTGTTCCTGAAGTCCATACAAGCGGTGTTACAGCATTTTCAACTTGTTCTGGTATCTCCTGTAACTTGGCTTCCTTCTGTAACATAAAAACTTGAGGATCCAAAGCTTTATTTTCAGCAGTACGGATTTGGATTTTCCTTTTTTTTTTCAAAATTAATTTGTGTATTCAATTTACTTAATATATCTTATCCTAATAGCAGCATAGGGCAATCTGGAATACAGAGAAATGGATGGGTTAACACCCTTTTCCCAATTCCAAACTTCAAAGGCTGGAAAAACAGCAGATTTTCTTTCCGCCCTGTGGCACCAATAATTGACATGCTTTGATTACTAAAATTACCCTTGCATGGGTATTCAATGCTGAATAACTAGCCCCCATAGCTACTAAAAATTTTACTTTCTCATTCCCCAACTTACTATAACCAGGGGTTCTGTTGGGGAAGGTTCTGATTCTTCCACCGGTCCTCCTCAGTCTGAATCTAATGTCATCATGTTAACAGCCTGCCTCAGTATTTACTCAAGGCCCAGCTGATTTAACTGTGGACACTCCCTTTTCCAGTGTCCTTTCTGCTCCACTGGGAAACTATCATCTCCCTGTCTGGCTCAGATAGCCCTGTTATCTGACCCCACCAGTTTCCTGGGCTATGGCTGCTGCCAGTATCTTAGTATCTTTAAGCTTCTTGTTTCTCTGTTTTTCTTCTTTCCTCATAAGACACTAAATTGTTTAAGTTAACTTGCAGATCCTTCCAATCCAGATCCTGATTTTCAACTATAGTTTCCGTAACATTTGCTACCCATTCAGGGTCCTCCCTGTATATGCCTGCTATCTCCTTCCAAGCCTTTAAATCTGATACCAAAACCAACACTTTTACCCAAACTGGTCCACTTGGTCCTACCACTTGCCTAAGAGGGGCTTGTATGTTCCAAGCATTTCCCCTCCTAGTCCTACTTGCTACCAAACCAAAACCTTCTTCCACATCAGAGCTATCAGAATCACACTATTCCTTTGTTCCCTTTTCCTTCCACTCACCCCCCTTTCAACCTGCACTGCTATATCGTTCTCATTTCTCCTTCCTCCATTACCCCTTCTTGGTCCAACCAACATCTCAATGTCCTCCTCTTACCATTTCTCTTTATATTTATTGCATCGCCTGCTGATGCTACATGCCAAACAACAATGCTTAGGCGCTTTGTTATTTTCTGCCTCTAGTACCAATACACCACTTTCACTTACAATCAAGTCACATTCCTTACATATATCAAAATTATCCCATAATGCAATGAACAAATTCACATAGGGCATCTCATCCCATTCTCCTTCACATCTACAAAACAGCATTAATTGCAACACAGTATTGTAGTTTATACTTCCGTTCTTAGACCATTTCTCCTGATCATCCAGAGTATACATGGGCCACCAATGATTGCAATAGTCTCTCAAATTTTTCCGAGTGAGGGGGGGTCACCCCCAAACTTGATCCAAAGTTTTAATATACAACCCAAGGGAGAGCACTTAAGAATTCCAAAATATATCCCATTCTGATATTTAGAATCCACTAAACCACATTTCTTTCTGATTTCCCAGTCATTCCTTGAGAGAGAAAAATAAAAACAAATCTACATATGGAATCTCATAACCCCATTTATCAGTTCTTCTACAAAACAACATCAATTGCCGAATAGTATTACAGGTTAAAGATTCATTTTCAGGCCTTTTTCTTTTTTTTTTTTTTAATTTTTTTTTCCATCTTCCAATCGATATTGCAGCTGCTATTAATTATAATATTTTTTCAATTTATCCTTAGTCAAGGGGATCCCCTCCAAATTTATTTCAGGATGCATCCTAGAGGGGAACAAGTGGGTTTTTCCTGAGAAGCAGTTAAACCCATTTCGGTACCGAAAAACAAACCAGTGTTTCCACACTAATTGTTAATATTGCGTACGCTCAATAAAACAGAAACCAGACCAGAGTGTGGAAACAATTATCCAAGATGAACAACCACTTAGCGCTTTATATAGGGTGAAACATTCCTTGTTGCACAACTTTCCCAATATGATCTTACACAAGGTAAGTATATCCCAGGATCATACAAAGTTACCACGTACGTGTACCCAAACCAAACCAAAATCCGGACTCCGGGCGTCCCCGTAGTAGCGTACGGATTAGACAATAGTGCACTTCCAATACCAATAGCTTAACAACACGTACTTAATTCAAATACGATTTACTTGTAAGCAACCAATACCAATACTTATAACCAATGTCGTTAATCTCCCAGGTAGGTGTCACGGAAACTCACCCGACCAGGGAATCAGAGGGCCTCCCCGAAAATAATCCGGTGCGCGCTGGAGTCCTCACGATTCCTCTGGTCCGTTGAGATTCCGGAGAGCTTGTCCCATCTGGGTCGCCAAATTCTGTTACCGAAAATCGTAACCAAGAAAACTCTCCAAACCAAATGATAGTTTAGAAAGCCGACATTGGTTTATTGCAGCGCTGGGTGCATGGGGGATCCTTCCTCCTAGCATGCACACCCAGTTGAAATCATGACAGGTATTTAAACAGTTAACAAAGTTAGTTACGCCTACTGGTCCCACCCTTTAGCTAACTATTGGTTAGAATCTTTCTTACTGCATCTTAAAGATACAGTTCTCTTTTAATTCACTACGCATGCCCAGAGAGTAGGGGGCTTATTTGGGTTGGGGGCTTTTCTAGCTAGGAGGTGTGGTTTTTAACATTATAATGAGGTAGGTCAGCCTTAGGGCACCCATTTGGGGCATTTCACTGACTTGGCTGTTTGGCCAAGTCTCAAGTTTGCATATCGGCCATTATCAGTAGACCCAGAGGCTATATCAGGTGCTAGGTCTACTTTTGTCTCCAGGTAGACAACATTAACATAACACAATAGAGCTAATCGCCACAGCCAGCCTGTTTCCGGGAAAACTAATGCATATTTCAGTTTGTGCGAGGCAGTATCATCTTAACTCATCTGTACAAAGTTTGCACAAAGGGATCTGGGTTTTTTTGTATGCTAACTAATTTGTTTAAGTCTTTGGTATCAAAAACACTTTAAAATTTTGTTTGTGCTTGTCCTTCAACAATTTTGCAGCAGTATGTGTGGACTGCTTCTCCAGTCCCGAGTTCTGTCGTGCATTCTGCTTTCTGTTTCTTTGTGGAATTATGTTTCCATTCATCTGCAAAGCAAGCATTCGTAAAAAATCATTTTCTACCTCTGTAGAACTTGTTCTTTTGTTCCTAATTTGCTTTCTTATGAGGAGAAGAGAATGATCCTGTAGTTGTTTTTGTCAAGCGGTTTGGTATGTGTTTCTTGCAGATTCTATTTTCTATCTTGGAATACTCTGAAACTTGATTTCACCTACGGTTTTGTCAAAGACAAAGTTTCTGATTTTCTGCTTTCACAGCTGGGAAAAAAATAGCACGCTTATGTAAGGTGATAAGCAGCGCGGGACTGAAGTGTTTTGTAAACAAGAGAAAACAGATATTCTGTTACTGCATCCTGTCTTCATGCTTAACTGTATGTTAGTGAAGACTTTCCAACTATCAATACCGTTAAACTGAGAGGCCAAAAAGGAAATGTTATCTGAGCAAAGACAAATGCTGGCCAGCATTGTCTTTACTTGCTCAAATCCAGTGTTTTAAAAACCCTTGTCTTGAAGGTGAGGACACTCTACAGATAAAATGTCTCCAAATAATTCTAACTTTAGTGTGCGAAAACGTACATGCAATCTTTATTTTTAGCTTCTGTTTGATTTCTGTCTTTCTTAGTTGCTATTATGCTAAAGAAACCTGCTAAAAACGAGGTACACAATACTGGGTTTCAAGTGAATGTATTTTGGAATTGAAGTCTTTTATTGTTCACCTCTAGCCTCTGGTAGTGCCTCATAGGATACACTCGAGAAGTAGAAATGGGAGAAGAGAAAAGACACGCTCTGAAATAAACTGTAAGCATGTGTAATATGACAACATTAAATATTCTTAAAATAATCATTG
Source organism: Gavia stellata (assembly GCF_030936135.1). Taxonomy (NCBI): domain Eukaryota; kingdom Metazoa; phylum Chordata; class Aves; order Gaviiformes; family Gaviidae; genus Gavia; species Gavia stellata. The sequence goes on from NW_026776931.1 coordinate 100,910, forward strand.
ATATTCACATATTTCCACTAGTATTCTGCATAGCTGATGTATATAGAAACATTTTTAGTGATACAGAGGAAAAGAAAAACTTACGCTGTTTCACTTACGGATATAGGTTCTAGATGACTATGCCAAAGAAACATTAGTGTAAAACATTTGAATACACCTTTTGTCAGCACTTCAGCAAATCTCACTATTGCTTCATCTTAACTGAACAGGACGCAACCTGAGCTCTTCTGAGAGCTGGCTGGTATTGCTTCATATGCCACTGCAGCAGGGATATTCGGAGTGATGCCAGATTGTGCTAGGTAGCAGAATGGCAGAGGAAGATTTTTCTGCCTTAATTTAGTCTCTTGTTGTAGTTTGAACTGAAACAGTCCTGTAGAAATCAGGAAAGGAGGTGGTTGATCGCTGGCCATTACAAGCAGACTCCATCCCGCAAGCTGTAGTCATTCTTTTGTTTGAATTAAATCAGAGCAATCCTTGGCGCTTTAGTTGTCTTTCCTGAAGCTAAAATTAAGGGAAGGAGTGTTAATGAGCGTCTGCCAAAGAGCTTTCCTGGAAGATGCGATAAGCTCTCTCCAAACTCCATTCACGGCTCTTTAGGGCTAGTGATCTCCCCGAAGAACAGGTCCAAGAGGGAATTCCCACAATGGCTGTGTGTTTTATCTAAATTACATCTGTATTGCTGCTCTAAAGAGGGCACTTGACGGCCCTGTTTGCTGAATGGTTTTCCTCCTCTTTCTAATGACTAGGTGGGGCAAGTGGCGACCGTGCTGCCTTTGTGATGGAAGAGTACTTTCTGTGCCCCTTAGTTTCCAGCAGGCACAAGTTGGGGGTGTGCCTGTGTCAGAAGTTTGCATCAGTGGGGCTGTGATGCACTCATTAAACGGGATTTGTCTTTTTTGTTAGCCTTTGGAGCTGAATTGGGTCTAATTGCAGTCCAGCTTAGATTCTTGTTTTCCTTTTCTCCTCTTTAGTTGGTCAAGTAAAATTTGATGCACCCTTGAGGAAAGAGACGGAGCCACATCGTGAGTTTGTGAGTTACAAGCAGCATGGGCTATGCTCTGCACATTATTCCCTGCAAATGTCTGTGGAGGAGGAGAAGTCCAAGGTGTGTAGCATACCTCCTTAGCGCTACTGAAGTTGGTAGTGATTTTTCTGACAAGTGACTTATTGGTCCTGGATCTTTTGGTGCCATTGCAGTATATGCAGCAAGACCCCTTATTTGTGGGCTCTGCCAGGTGTGATGTATGTGCTAAGCAACAGCCCTTGGTCCTGTGGGTTTCCTCTATGCTTTATACCTCATTGCCAAGTATATAATTCCCCTTATTTATAGAGTTATTTTTTTAATTGTAGAATGCCTGTGCATATTCAAATGTTCCTCTCCCTTGTGCTTGTATTGACAATGATTGAGAATGGAAATAATAAAATTGAGAGCCTGGGAAAGAGGTATTGACACGCGGAAACAAACTTCACAACTCCCACAGAGTTATAAAGCAGGCATGTTTATTGCGGCGCCGGGTGCAAGGGGATTTCTCCTCCTGACATGCACACCGGGTTAAAATCATGACAGGTATTGAAAACAGTTAACAAAGTTAGTTATGCCTCCTGGTTCTACCCCTTAATTAACTCTTGGTTAATACTTTTCTTACTTCATCTTAAAGTTATAGTTCTCGTGTAATTCACCACACCAGCTGAGCGAGTAGGGGGCTTAATTGGGTTGGGGGCTTTTCTAGCTAGGAGGTGTGTTCTTTAGCATTAGAATGAGATTATAATGAGACAAGTTAACTCTAAGGTACTGTTTTGGCAGTCCATTCTATTTTTCTAAGATTCGTCCTTGTGTTAATCGTTATTGCTAGTTAGTAGAGAGTTAGTGAAGACAGTCTTTATCTTTAGTATGACTAAGTGCCAGGTGCATTTGTTATGAAGTATCTTCTTTACATTCTTCTGATTCTTCTTGCTTGTGTTTAACACTTGTTTTTGACCTTGTTTTTCAAGATGTTCTGTAACATGAAGACCTGATCCAGACTGCCCAATTCTGATTGAAATTGTGTCAGTTGCTCCTGCTTGTGTCTGAAGTAAATAGGAGTTAGGTCAGATTTGCAACTAATACAGATGTGTACTCAAAACCTCCCTTGAGATCCGAAATTGGTGACTGCTGCTTTCGGGGCCATTAGTTAATGAAAATGCCCTGAAGGCTGTAGTCAGTAAGAATAAGGCAATGTTGAGTCATGCACATTGCATTCTAATGGTGAGCAAATGGACCCCCTTTTTCTCCTGAAATGGCTGAAGAAGGGCAGTTTTCACTTGGGGCTGCTCTGCTCAGAAAAGAACTGGATGGAAAGAGCTGCCCAAGTGCAGCAGCCCTCGTGCCTCTGTGTGTGCGTGCCTCTGTGTGTGCGTGCCTCTGTGTGCGTGCCTCTGTGTTCAGAAGTGCCTTTCTCCACCTTGCTGCTTCTCGGTCTGTTAGTAATTGAGCTGCAAGTCATCTGTGAATGAATGGGTGCTATTTCATTCTAGCCCATGTTGCCACGTGGCTGAATGGGGCTTCATCTTCTGTCTCTGAGCACGGTAAAGCTAGGTAAGCATTAAAAAAGAGAGACATGGAAGGACCATCTTTTGGCGGCAGTCCTCCACTTTTCACAAACTGGAGAGTTCGTGAAATTCTCCAGGCAGGTGGCTGTTAGACTGGTAAAAGATACCATTTTCTTCTAAGAAAGCTGATTGTATATGTTGCTAAAAACACTGGGCTGCTCAGACATTAGAGAAAGGGGCAAGAAAGGGGCTAATTACAGAGAGAGGCTAGATAAGTCTCTCCATAGTAGCAACAGGACTGTGTTGAATGTGAGTTGTTTGCTAGCTCTTGTGACTGTCCTTTTCCCAAATAAGTATTGCTGGACTTGCCTCGCAGGTAGGAAAGCTGAGTTCCTGTGAGATCAAACACCTTGCCTGGTCCCTGGCAGAGCTGTCATTAGATGAGTGCGAATCTGTGACCGTCAGTGTCATCCTTGGTGCATCTTCTGTGCTGCCTGTGGCACGGGAGGGATTTTTTTCTATCTGTAGGAAAGAGGAAAAGGTTTTGGGTTGGTTAAGAAAATGGGGAAGGTTTCTTCTCTGTGGCCCGGTTGTCCTGGGAGTCCCCGTGCTGCTTTGTAAGGGAAAGTTGCAAGGCTGTCTCTGTGATGGAGCCCAAGGGGGATGCTCTGGGGACAGCAATGGAGCAGACCCCTCCATTGCAAGTTGAGCCTCAAGGAGGAGAAGGTTTCAGCCCAGGTCACGTTGCCAGCTTTTGGCGGCAGTCCTCCACATTTCACGAACTGGAGAGTTCATGAAACTCTGAGAGGCGTCCCACTGCGAGGAGGATGCTGGTGGCAGCCCGCTGCGGTCCAGGAGAGCTCACTTGGGACAGCTGTTTGTAGGTTTGTAAGATGATTGGCTTTAGTCATCAGCAAGTTACTGGAAAGTTACTGGAATTCCAGCAACACTGGTACTGTTTCACTTGGGCTATGGCCCAGGTAAGGGACGTTCCAAGGCTGTCAGGGGATGACTGGTTATTCCCGCTCTCGTTACCCGCCTTGAGTTGGGTAACAGGAGTGCTTGGTACAGTCAGTGCTGCTCCCCACCTTAGCCATGCAAGAGTTCCTGGTACAGTCAAGGGACGCTTAACCGCTCATCTCGTTGCGCAAAGGCCGAGGCCCAGCTGGAATTCCTGAGATCATAGAGCAGCCCAGGAAAAAAGTGGGGGGGGAAGGAATGCACCACCAGAGCCCGGTACTCCCCAGCCTGTGGTGCCCGGTGGCACTGGGTGGGATGGCGAATGCCCTGGCGGGACCCTGCCAGCTGAGGAGAAGGGCTGGGTGTGCAGGAGGGGAGACTGACCCCTGCTCTGCCTCTGTGACCGTGAAGGACCACTGAGCCCTGGTGCTACAGCGTGGTGGTACTGCAGCATGTTTCTGTCCTCAATATAACGGGGACTTAGATGGCTTTTAGCTTCCAGAGGAAACATGAGGCCAAGACTAAGGATTAAGGTAGTGTCAGTCCCAGGAACAGCTATCGAACCGTCCTGTAACTGCGTGAGTGATCAGTGCCCTTGACATCTTTGCGTTTCCTTGTTCAGGCTGAGATGCTGTGGCAGTACCTTGCTGAGTCAGGCCTGAACCTCCATCCAGAGCCTCCCCATCTTCTTGTGCATTGTCTCCGGGCAATCACAGCCCCCGTTACTGCCTTGCTAACCTTTATGTCAGACATTCCCCTTGAAATGGGATTAACTTCTTGAGGCTTATAAATGTTCTTCTGCATTTGTGCAAAGACAGCTGGCTGGATTAAATGGTTTCATAGTATTAAGGAAAAAGAAAACCTAGGAGGCATGACACTTGTTGGGGCCAAGGACTTTGTTTTAAAAAGCAGTGGGGAAAAAACAATTTATTTTTGGGGGGGTTTCATGGCTGTATGGCAAATGGCAGGGTCTCCAAAATGTAGGCGTTTGAAATCTTGTCTTGATTCAGAACAGGAGTAGAGAAGCAGTTCAGGGTTTGGAAGTGAGATGTAAACTGAGCAAAAAGTGAGGAAACAAAATGGATTCCCAGCATGGGAATAAAAAGGGAGAAAGCAAACCCAGGGCTGTGCCTTGAGGTCTGTGCTACCAAAAAACCCGATGTTCTCCCCTGCAATGTGGGATTGCATTGCTCAGAGGAAGGTGGGGGAAAAATGGCTTGAAAGGGGCCAACTCTATTGTCCTTCTTTTTTCAGAAGACAAGTGTGAACCCTGCCTGGACAAAGAGGGCTATGGGCTGCCTGTTTGGGACTTCATGATTGGCACTTCACGAGGTTGCAGTTAGGTAAGTGATGTCACTGCAGTTATTCAGGAGGAAAAGTTTTGATAGCATCTAAAATGACTGAGTGTTGCAGTCGTATTCCTTTCTTTAACCAAGTGCTGGAGTTTTACCTTTATGGGTTGAAGTGGGGGTAGTGGATGCTCCCATCTGCATCCCTGTGATGGTGTAAGCTGTCTGCGCCAGCACTTCCCTGCTCTCCCTGGATCCTCATTGCAGCTCTGGTCTTTGCCTTTGCTGTGGCTCTGTCCTCTGCAAGACACCAGATGTGTCCAATTATTCTGTGGGTTTGAGCTGGTGAGTGCAGCACTGGTGACAGGACAGCTATGTTTCTGATGTGCCTGTTTCAACCCCCGCCAGGGGCTCTGGTGTTGGTGTTCGGAAGCTAGACAGTGCCTGTGCTGTCAGGTCTCATCTCAGAGCCTGCAGCAGGGCTTTTGGGGATGGTGGCTGGTAGTGCTCTGTGTCCCTCTAGCACTGCAGCAAAGGAGAGGTTACTAATGCAACATGGCTGCCTGTTGCCCTTGGCTGTATGCTCTTTTGTTTCTGCAGGAGGGTAAGAGCGATGTAAACAAGGCTTCTCAGGGGATGGGGGGGAGGATTTGGAGCCCTGTAGAGCAGCTCCCTGCATGGACTGTTACCTGTGCCTCTAAGGAGACCAGGGCCAAGAGCCTGGTTTGGTCAGACCCTGCTAGGGTGGAGAAGGGTGGCTTGTCTGAAGTGCTGAGGTGGGTGGCTTGCTTCTGCGCTGGGCTGTGTGCAGGTGTGATCCCCCCTCTCTGCTTGCTTGGGACTAGCTGCAGTCTGTGCTGCTTGAAATGTGTCCTTTGAGCCAGAAACGCAGGCAGCCAACTGAGAGCCAAGTGTGAATCGGGAATGGTGGCTCCAAGGTGAACCTGATGGTGAGAGTTGGATATTGTGAAGGAAAACAGAGGTGAGCTCATGGGGCAGAGAGGGTGTTGGCAAGGGAAGAGGGGCTTGTTGGTCCCTGTGGGGTTGTATGTACAGCCCCAGGAATGGAGAAGGAGCAGTGATGTAAACCCTGTACCTCCTCTGAGTTGGTGGTCCTGAGCATCCGTGGTGGTGTGAATTTCAGCTTCTGGGCTCTCCTTTTGAAAGCGTGTGTCTCCCCTGGGGAAGATGGCTGATGCTTCACTTTGTGGCTAGCTTGCAAGTGTTCTTGGAACTGATAAGCCCTGTCCTGAGGAAGAAGCCTGGAAGGGACTTGGTCTTCCCTGTCTCAGCTACACCTGTGCCTCGGGCAGCAAGCTCTGTGAGAGGGATGATCTTTCCACCTCCAAACATGGTGAAGCCCAAGACTGGGTCAGAAAGCGGTGGCTGCAGTCTTCTACATCCTGCAGGACGTCCTGAACCGTTTGTGTAGGCTTGCAAAGTATGTACACCCATGTTGATTTTAATTTCGGGTCCGTTGCTGTTCAAAAATGGCAGCTTGGCAGGGCTGCCTGGTGTCTGTATCCTTCAAGAGCCATGGTTATGGTGAAGAAGCTACTGGACAAGCTGGCTGTGGCCTCCCCCTGCTCAGCTGCCAGCACTCTGGCTGGTAGCATACAGCTGCAGCGACACCTCCCCGCTGTGCTCTCTGGGAATGCAGTGTATTCCTACCCCTCAAAGTCCCCGTTAGCTCGAAAAAGTAATAATCTGTAGTGTTCACCTTCTCTGCCATCAGAAATTAAGCAGCTTTGGCAGAACGTGTGTGGCTGATTTCCATGAACTTTGGATGAGGTCTTGACAGTAGCTACTAAAGAGAGGTACTGCTTAGCGAGCATGCTGCTCTGAATTCACCGTTGCAGAGTCAGCTCTGACCCCGTGTACGGCCGCTTGCTCCTGACCTGGGGATCCATTAATAGTCCTTTGGTTTCTGCTTTTCCACTCCAAAGCCTCTAGCTGCGTGGAAGCTCCGATGTATTGCGAACCAGAATGAAATGTGGTCCAGATGCCAGAAAAAGAGGAAATAAAAAGGGAGAGTTGATGCAAGTTGCAAAGCCAGGAGAGCAGAGATGAGGTGCTGGGAGAGGCAGTTGGGAAAGGGACAATAGTACTGTTAATATTTCAGGCAGGAGCCACAGTTGTAAATTCTAGCATGTGGAGCTGTGGAATCTCCAGCAGACCCTTGGTCCACCTCGCTGTCAGCTGAGAGTTGAAGTTTATTAAAAGAAAGAACAGGAAGGTGTAACACTAGGCTCCTATTAATTATCTTGGCTATGGTAGAGCTTTTGTAATAAATTGCAGGATGACAGTACCAAAGTGATAAAATACAGAGGCACTGGACTATAGAGGCGACAGGTGAGGCTTCCTGGGTAGCAAGACTTGATTTAGAAAGCACTCAGCTGCTTAGCAGTGGGCTGGAGGGACAAGAGATTAGTCCTGGAAATTGTGCTTCTCCTTTCCTGGCTTCCTTGAGATGCTGTTTCTATGGTAATGATAGCTAAGCAGGTGATTTCTAGTCCCAAAATGTGATCTTGCTACTTAAGCCTGAAGAGGGCAAGAAGATGTAGCTGAACAAAGTTGTTCAATAGCATCCTGATTCTCACATTGAACAGATCTCCTGTCTCACTCTTCCAGCAAAGTGTAATAGAAAGGCAAATGAACCAATTAGTCCAGAGAGAGATGGTTTATCTTTGCAGAAAGAAGAAGAAAGAGGATTTATTGTGTATACTGAAACAAGATTGAGTCAGTAGTCTCTGCTCCTACAAGAAAAGCTGGGTGTAGTGTTTTGTAGTGCAGAGCGTGCCAATATATCCCCAGCCTTTAAGTTTGGAGGGCGATCGGTTGGTATCAGACCAGCTCAGAGGTTGGTGCTGCTGCTTCAGCACAAGTGACGTGGGGTCCCTTGAAATAAGAGCACTGGCACGTGGCATAGTGACAGCCGCAGGATCTGTATAGACATGAAGCTGTGCTTTTACATGAAACTTCCCATTTTTTTTCTTAATGTCCATTAAGAAATTTGCTGTTTATTCTTAATTTCCTGTCTTTTTCAGCACAGCGTCATCAGAGAGCTGTTTAGTTTTATTTCACTGAGGGAAGCTGTTGGACATATGCACAAAGGGATTTGGCTGCTTTAGGGCCATATCTAAGTGCTCACATTAACTTTTTCCTCAGCGCAGCTTTTGCCAAGCTCAGGGGCCCTGAAGGGCCCATCTGTGCCTGTATTTGTGCTGCTGAGCCTTCTGAATTTTCCAGGTCCTGGCACGACTGAGCTTGTGTGAAGCCCTACCTTGTGCCTAGTGATACTTTGGCCTTATGACCCTAGCCCATATCATGAGCCAGGGAGTGTTCAGAGGTTAATGTTGCTGCCCTAAAGAGACAAGGTGAAGGTGCTTCTTTGCACTCCTAATGTAGCTCAAGGCCAAAAATAGCTGGGAGCAGAGCGGTCCTGTGCAGACCCTCCTTTTCTGCCTAGCGTGAGGCAGGGAGCCTATACTAGCTGTGAGCCCGCATCATGAAACAAATCTTTTTCCTTCACTTTGAAGATGATCCTGGTGTCTTATTTTTTTTTCCCCTCTGGAGACTGCTCATGTGTTGCATGTTAAATAGTCGTTAGATAAAAGACTTTGTGATGCAGGGGGTAGAGCCCCCCAGCCAAGGCTTTTCTTTAGCTCTCAAGCATCCTAGCTGCTAGCTTGGAGGTCAGGCTTTTTCTCACTTGATTTCTCCACGCAGCAGTGTTAGGAGATGTGGCAGTGACCTTGTCTGTGCTGACAAGCAGGACCAAGGTATGGCTTTGGCCCCCTCCATCTATCTGGGAGGGCAGGAAGGTTTGGGCTGGAAAAATAGACAGTGAGTTTGCTAGCGGGAGCACAGCCAAGCATGGGAGCAGGGTTGTTGGGGCTGATGGGAGCAGGTCGAGGTACCAGCGTTGGGTTTGACATTGGGGTGCTGAGGTGCTTGCAAGCCTTGTATGGGTTTTGTGTCACTCCTACCATGCAGCTCCATGAAGGTGCTTTGTGGCCATCAGTTTCCCTTGCTAAGCACCCAAGGCTTCTCTGGCAAGTCCTCTGAGCATGAAACCTGGCTCCAGGTGTGCTCTTTGCCTGCAGCAGGCAGGAGTTGCTTCTGTGCTGAGCAGGGGAGGCTCTAATGTTGCTTGTAAGGTGCTGGAGCCGTGGGAAGGAGCACGAGGTGGCAGCCCTGTGAGTGCATCTCCAGCCAAGCACAAGGGACTTGGTGGGTCTCACCTTGACATCTGTCTCCAAGTTCCGCCTTCTGAGATTGGAAGCATCACCCAGCATCCAGCTTCCTTTCCTTACAGCACTTCTGTCTTGGTGCCTTGAGCGCACAAGGGTGTCACATCTGAGGTTTCTTTGCCTGAGCTCTCCAGTTTCCACTCAATCGGTGGCTGGACACCAAGTGGGAGATGTTTTGGAGCGAGTTTCCACAGGCTAGGTGGCTGGAGAGCCAGTTTGTTTTCAGGGCTAAGATCCTCCTTAACTGAATTGTAAACCCCCAAATAATGAAGGGTGGTTTTCAGACCAAGGATTTCTTGTTCCCAGCCAAGCAGATGGGATGATTTGGTTTGCCTGTGGCCAAGAGTCTCATGAGAAGCTTTTGTTTATAGCATCTGCTGTGCTGAAAATGCGTGAAGCTCCCTGGCAGCTGAGATGCTCTTGTAAGTTGGGTGTCCCTGGCTGGTGTGTGGGTATATGTGTGCACAGTTAATTGGAACGAGCTCCTCAGATGGGTATTCACCAGGTGCAACAACAGAGGACACCCCCAAAGGCATTGTCGGAGCTGCGGCAACACTGATTTGCCTGCTGTCTTTTGTATTGATGTGATTGGGGTCCTTCCTGGGCGAGCAAAATAGAAATTGAGTTCTTGTTTTGTAAGTCAGCGTGGAAACTTTTTCTTTACTCCTTAATGATTAGCTAGTCTGCAGTGTCTAAATTAATTGATCTGAAGCTCGTGGAACATGAACAAATGCTACTCTAAGGCGTACTTTAGAATACTGCTGCAATCATTCACTGCGGAGTGAGATGTTTAGGAAATGGATGGGCTGCAGTGAATTGCAGGGCTATAACTTTATCAAGGTATTTCAGTGGCATTGTAAACCACCAGAGATGAGACCGAGTCGACCAGTTGTGATGCTGAGAAAGTTCAAGGCAGAAAGCATCGTTTCCACTCCAGCCTAGAGCTGAAGAAATCCCAAAGCCGCAAATGCTTGAACAGACATCTGTTCCCTTGGTGTGGAACTGGTTAAGGTGGTAAACCCCCAGTGTTTAGTGGGTTAGTGGACCTTTCCTGTCGTGCTACTTGCAGGATGAGATGCTGCTGTTTTGAGGAGCTTCTCCGCACAACACCTTGAGCACTGCCCAGTGCAGTATCTCCCCACGTTAGAGCAGGGGGAGCTGAGCAGCAGAGAAACGAGCAGACTTTAGCTAAATGTCAAGCTCTGAACCTTCTGCTTCCTTGAGGTCCTGGTAAAATCCTCCTGGTCTGCCTGGCAAGGCTGTAGCAGTTGAGGAGAGGGGACGCCGGGCAGCCCAATTCCCAAGTCCTGTCAGTTGCCTTGGGGGTTCCACTGGGTTCTTGGAAGTTGCCGGCACTGTGTCGGTTATTGCTGCGCCGTTGGGAATGTGGTCACACCAATGGCTCCCTGGCCATCTCCTGTCTCTCCAGGCTGTCCACAGCCACCGAGTAGCCCATGGTGATTCAGGAAGCAAGAGTGGGCGCTACGCAAAGTGAATCCTCCAGGAGAAGCATGAATTCCCTGTCCTAAGGGAGTGTCTGTCCAGCGGGCAGGAAGGAGGCAGTTTTGTTGGCAGGAGGGCCAACAGCAGGGATGCAGCAGTTACGTGATACTCAGTAGGATTTAATTATATACCTGGTCTAAGAGCAAGTCTGGGGAGGTAACGGTTTTTTTAATGGGTTTGAAAATTGTTGTGCAACTTGCAGCGATGGTGGACACTTCTAGCTTAGCTGTAGATACCAGGGTAAAAGGGAGCCTTGGGGAGGAGACTGAAGCTTGGATGTCCTTGGGGATCTTCAGCTTGGTGCCCTGCTCCGATACATCTTGGTTTCCTGAGACACGTCAGGAATGTCTACCCCAGCCCTGGGCATATTTCTTCATTGCTTTTCTAGGTGGTCTTAGCTGTTGTGTCCTGATTCCTCTGCCCAGGCTCAGGGCATTTGTGCTCTGAACCTAAAGCTGAGGTGGCAGCGCTGTCTGTGCCCTGAGCCTGGAGCAGAGGGGGAATTGCAACCCTTCCTTATGTTTCCGGGGTGGGTAGAGGGCTGTCTGAGGTGGGGAAGATGGAGATGTCCCCCCACCAGCCAGGGGTGGTGGGCTGGAGGTGTGCTGTGGCGTGGTTGCTGTTTTGTCTTGCCCCTACAGGGAGATGTGGCTGATTCCTTAGTTCTGTGCCTTTCCTCTGAATCTGGGAGGCTGATCCCTGCAGGCTCTAGGGAAGTGGAGCCCCAGGGCTGTGATAGTGCCTCAGTGGAGAGCAGGGGAAGCTGTAAGACGGGGCCAGGGCTGTGGAGGTTGGAAGCCCTCTGGAAATAAGCATTGTGGGCATGATGAACGGGATTAATTTCAAGCAAAGTGAAATTACAGGTAGAAAATTGGAACAAATAATCCAGTTATTCTCAAGTCCTAATAGTAAAACGTGGAAATCCAGATTAATGTTGTATCATCCCCATTAGATTTCTGTCTTGGAAAAAGAGTTCTTTCCAGCTTTAAATCCTAGCTCTTGCTACAGTATGTCCTCATGTCCATAGTGCTGTGCTGTGCTCTCTCATGTTTCTTGCAAGAACAAAAGGAGACAGCAACGTTGTTGTTTCCTAACACTGTAAAGGGCCCAGTACCATGAACATGTGCAATGCTGTAGCTGTTTGGGGAGTAAAGGAATGAAGTTATTGCCTTGCTTGCAGGATGAGGGTAAACCTTGAGGGGGAGGGAATGGTCATCTTTGTATAGATGATGACTTGCTGTATACAGCAAGACATCATCCACACAAAAAAGATGATGTGGAACAGAAGGAAGCAGAAGGGAATGTGAGCTGTGATTTTTGTCAGATAATGTCAGAATGAAAAAAAAAAAAGTCAGAGTAGAGCTGGGTTTGAGAGCACTGGCCTTTCAAGTGCCAGAAAATAAGAAGCAGGGAAATCTATCTGTTCCTTGGTCCAGTTAGCCAGAAAGGGAGGGGAAATTATCTCTAGTCCAAAGTAGTGCTTAGCAAATACTGTACATGTTTCTCTTTGTTTGTGTTCGAGACCACTTTCTGGGGTTGTCGTCTCTTCTTGCCCTTTCTTGCACCCCCACTTTGTGTGACGCAGATGGAGAGAGGTGGTCGGCAGGCTGGTGGTTGGAAGAAGAATAGCCCATGGACCTGTTAACCCATGCTACTTGTAGGATAAGGATGCTGGAGAAGAACTGCCATTAGGCTAAATTCTTCAGTGGCCCGGCTGTCACATATTTGCATTTATATTTGAGCTAATTGCTCATGTTCCTTTAACGGTTTCATGCTTTTATTTCTGCTGTTACAGCCTCTAATGCCTGTAGGGAGCCTTAAGTTTGGGTGTTAATAAGTGAAAATGAGGGCCCTCATTCGCCATGGAGAAACGTTCTTGGGCACTGTGGTAACTTCATGCCTGGAAGGAGTCATATTTGCTGGGTAATTTTTGTAACTTAAACCAACCAAATTAGCCTTGAGAAACTATAGTTCTTAATCAGAGTATTGAACTCTACGCTCCATTAGTTGGAAGCATCACCAGGCTCCTTGCACAAAGGGTGGACATCGGGTTTGCAAAGTCGGCAAGTAGTCTGATTTTATTAATGCTGGGGGCAGCAGTGATCCCTGGGTTTAAGGTTGTTCATAGTACTCTGAGCACTTAGTAGGGTCAGGCACACAGTCACATCAGGTCAGCTGACCTGGCAAAATGTAGCAGTTAAGTGACATTTACCTTCCTTCTGTTCCCACCGGAAAACTTGTGAAGAGGAATAAAGGACAGTTTGGATACTACTAGAGATTGGGTTAATAATTCCAGTAAATGGGATTCCAAAAGTAATGGAAGTCGGGGAAGGTGAGAAATGCCAGCAGGCCCTGGTGTGTGTTTGTGGCTCGTGGGACTGCACCCACAGCAAGAGGCTGTTTTGGCTCAGGGAATGTTTGTTCTGGGGTTTTACTGCTATGAATGTTGACTGTGCCACTTAAATATGGTCTAATCACGGAACAGGGTGGGGAGGCCTTAAGTTCTCCGCTTCAGAAGGATGTCGCAGCCTGGAGACGTGGGTGTGTCCTCTGGTTCTGCCATGAATGGGATTCTAGAGTTTCTAAGTTCTATTGTTGCTCCTTCCAGGTGAGCTGAGAGATGGCCACTGGCAAGATGCATCTGTCCATGGGGTCCTCCAAAATGGCTGATGGATTCCAGAGCAAAGTGGTAGCACCTCGTTTTCCAAAGCTAGTCAGAGAGACAGAGGAGTCTGTAACTGTAAGTACCTGCTGTGGCTGGGCAGGACCTGTGTTAGGGCTGGAAACTCCCCCTGTGTCCCTCCTTCGCCTTCCCCTCGTGTTGTCTAGCAGCACTGTGAAGCTGGACCCCACCTCCCCATCGCTTTGCTGCCCGGCTTCTGCTGGAGGTGGCTGTCATGGTGCAGTGGGGGATTGTCGTGGTTTAAGCCCAGCCGGACTAATCACCACACAGCCGCTCACTCACTCCCCCTAGGTGGGGTGGGGGAGAGAACCAGAAGAGTAAAAGTGAGAAAACTCGTGGGCTGAGATAAAAACAGTTTAATAACTACAGCAAGAAACACCGCGCGGAGAAGCAAAGCAAAAGAAGGAATTAATTCACCACTTCCCGTTGGCAGGTAGGTGTTCAGCTATCTGCAGGGAAGCAGGGCTCTATCACGCGTAGCGGTTGCTCGGGAAGACAAACGCCATTACCCCGAATGTCCCCACCTTCCTTCTTCCTCCCCCGGCTTTATATACTGAGCATGATGTCATATGGTATGGAATATCCCTTTGGTCAGTTGGGGTCAGCTGTCCCGGCTGTGTTCCCTCCCAACTTCCCGTGCACCCCCAGCCCACTCACTGGTGGGGTGGGGTGAGGAGCAGAAAAGGCCTTGGTGCTGTGTGAGCCCTGCTCAACAGTAACTAAAACATTCCTGCTTTATCAACATTGTTTCCAGCCCAAATCCAAAACACAGCCCCATACAATCCAAAACACAGCCCCATACTAGCTGCTATGAAGAAAGTTAACCCCATCCCAGCCAAAACCAGCACATTCTCCACCCCTTATTCCATACCATTTACATCATGCTCAGGTCTCACACCATCCAAAACGTTCTCATTCCCTATCATCGCCCTTCCCATCCTTTGATATAGTACACAGATATCCTTCCCTTAGTCTATGGACCACCCCTGTGAAATATTTGTAAAATGTCCATAAATGTCCATTGAGTTCATGTAGTCCATAACTTTGGGCTCCATCTGTTATGGTGGTCACTCAGGAGAGAAGAGGTGTTGTATTGCATGGAGTTATTGGGCACCACAGCTAGCTCAGGTCGGGTCACTGCTGCACTTGCACTGCTTCTTGTAAGGCTTGTGCTCCATTGGTTCAGGTGGTTCCTGCTATAGTAATTCCTGTAACATATAACTCAAATTATGGATTAGTTTCACCCAGAATTAAATCACCTTGAGGTACACACTGGACTTCCCCATTCTTCTGCATTACCCACCAAGTGCACCCAGGTCCTTGAGCAAAAACAACCCCGCAAATAGGTTTACCTTTTCCTGAGGAAGGAATAACCCAGACTGTTTTTCCCAGCAAGTTCCTTATATGTACTACGGGAATCTTACCTCCTTCCACAGTGCGCAGGGGTTTTGATTGGGCAGGGCCAGGTCGACTGGCAGAGCCTCTAGTGTTAACTAGCCAAGTGGCTTCTGCTAAATGTGTATCCCAATGCTTGAACGCCCCAGCACCCATTGCTTTCAGTGTAGTTTTTAATATTGCGTTGTATCGTTCAATTTTCCCGGAGGCTGGTGCATGGTAGGGGATGTGATACACCCAGTCAATGCCATGCTCCTTGGCCCAGGTGTTAATGAGGTTGTTTCGGAAATGAGTCCCGTTGTCTGATTCAATTCTTTCAGGGGTGCTGTGTCGCCATAAAATGTGCTTTTCAAGGCCCAAGATAGTGTTCCGGGCAGTGGCATGGGTCACGGGGTATGTTTCCAACCATCCAGTAGTTGCTTCCACCATTGTAAGCACATGCTGCTTCCCGTGGCGGGTTTGTGGTAGTATGATATAATCAACCTGCCAGGCTTCCCCGTATTGATATTTCAGCCATCGTCCTCTATACCAAAAAGGCTTCAGCCGCTTAGCTTGTTTGATTATGGCACATGTTTGACATTCATGGATAACCTGTGCAATGGCATCAATAGTCAAGTCCACCCCTCGATCACGAGCCCATTTGTATGTTGCATCCCTTCCTAAATGTCCTGATGTGTCATGGGCCCATCGAGCTATAAATAGCTTACCCTTATGTTCCCAATCCAGATCCACCTGAGCTACTTCAATTCTAGCAGCTTGGTCCACCCGCTCATTGTTTCGATGTTCTTCAGTGGCACGACTCTTGGGTATGTGAGCATCTACATGACGTACTTTTACAACCAGGTTCTCTACCCGAGCAGCAATATCTTGCCATAATTCAGCAGCCCAGATGGGCTTACCTCTGCGCTGCCAGTTGCTCTGCTTCCATTGCTGTAGCCACCCCCACAGGGCATTTGCCACCATCCATGAGTCCGTATAGAGATAAAGTACTGGCCATTTCCCTCGTTCAGCAATATCTAAAGCCAGCTGAATGCCTTTCACCTCTGCAAATTGACTTGATTCACCTTGTCCTTCAGCAGTTTCTGCAACTTGTCGAGTAGGACTCCACACAGCACCTTTCCACCTTCGATGTTTTCCCACAATACTACAGGATCCATCTGTAAACGGGGCATATTGCTTCTCAGTCTCTGATAATTCATTATACAGAGGGGCCTCTTCAGCACGAGTCACCTCCTCTGGTGACAGTCCGAAGTTTCGGCCCTCTGGCCAGTCCATGATCACTTCCAGGATTCCCGGGCGGTCGGGGTTTCCCATCCGAGCCCGTTGCGTTATCAGTGCAACCCACTTACTCCATGTAGCATCAGCTGCGTGATGCGTAGAGGGGATCTTCCCTTTGAACATCCAGCCCAGCACAGGCAATCGAGGGGCCAAAAGGAGCTGTGCTTCAGTACCAACTACTTCCGAAGCAGCTCGAATTCCTTCATATGCTGCTAATATTTCTTTTTCAGTTGGAGTGTAATGGGCTTCAGATCCCCTATATCCCCGGCTCCAAAACCCTAGAGGTTGACCTCGAGTCTCTCCAGGTGCTTTCTGCCAGAGGCTCCAGGTGGGGCCGTTATCCCCAGCTGAGGTGTAAAGCACATTTTTCACGTCTTGTCCTGTCCGGACTGGCCCAAGCGCTACTGCATG
The DNA here is from genome assembly GCF_030936135.1 of Gavia stellata. Lineage (NCBI taxonomy): Eukaryota > Metazoa > Chordata > Aves > Gaviiformes > Gaviidae > Gavia > Gavia stellata. The sequence continues at coordinate 117,211 of NW_026776931.1, forward strand.
AACTATCTCTCGTTTAATTTGTTCAAAGGCTTGCTGCTGTTCAGGGCCCCATTCAAAGTCGTTCTTCTTCCGGGTCACTCGATAGAGAGGGCTTACGATCAGACTATAACCTGGAATATGCATTCTCCAGAAACCCACAACACCTAAGAAAGCTTGTGTTTCCTTTTTGTTAGTTGGTGGAGACATAGCTGTTATTTTATTGATCACATCCATTGGGATATGACGACGCCCATCTTGCCATTTTATTCCTAAAAACTGAATTTCCTGTGCAGGCCCTTTGACCTTACTTTGTTTTATAGCAAAACCAGCTTTCAGGAGAATCTGGATTATTCTTCTCCCCTTCTCAAACACTTCCTCCACTGTGTTGCCCCACACAATGATGTCATCAATATACTGCAGGTGTTCGGGAGCTTTGCCTTGTTCCAGTGCACTCTGTATCAACCCATGACAAATGGTAGGACTATGTTTCCACCCCTGGGGCAGTCGATTCCAGGTGTACTGGATACCCCTCCATGTGAAAGCAAACTGTGGCCTGCACTCTGCTGCCAGAGGGATCGAGAAGAACGCGTTGGTGATATCTAGTGTTGCATACCATTTGGCAGCCTTTGACTCCAGTTCATACTGAAGTTCTAGCATGTCTGGTACGGCAGCACTCAGCAGCGGTGTGACTTCGTTCAGGCCTCGATAGTCCACTGTTAACCGCCACTCTCCGTTAGATTTTTTCACGGGCCATATGGGACTATTAAAGGGTGAATGAGTCTTACTGATCACTCCTTGACTTTCCAGTTGACGGATCAACTTATGGATGGGAACCAGTGAGTCTCGATTGGTGCGATATTGTCGCCGGTGCACTGTCATGGTAGCAATTGGCACCTGCTGTTCTTTAACTTGCAGCAACCCCACCACAGAAGGATCCTCTGTGAGACCAGGCAAGCTAGACAGCTGTTTAATTTCCTCCGTATTCAAAGCAGCTATACCAAAAGCCCACTGATACCCTTTTGAGTCTCTGAAGTACCCTCTCCTGAGATAGTCTATGCCAAGGATGCATGGAGCCTCTGGACCAGTCACAATAGGGTGCTTTTGCCACTCATTCCCAGTTAGGCTTACTTCAGCCTCCAACACAGACAGTTCTTGGGATCCCCCTGTCACTCCAGAAATACAGATGGATTCTGCCCCCTTGTAATCTGATGGAATTAGAGTACACTGTGCACCGGTGTCCACTAGAGCTTTATACTCCTGTGGGGCTGATGTGCCAGGCCATCGAATCCACACAGTCCAGTAAACTCGGTTGTCCCTTTCCTCCGCCTGGCCAAAGGCAGGGCCCCTCTACTCCTGGTCTGAGTCTTCATTACTTGCTTTTTGTACGTGCATAACAGAAGTCCCTTCATCAGGATCAAAAGTACCATCAGCCCTTCTACTTTGTCCAACAGACAATGGAGCAGTCATTTTTCTGGACGGATGCTTTTTAGCTGTTGTTTTTCCTTGCAATTCCTGCACCCGAGCTTCTAGTCTCCAGGTAGGTTGACCATCCCACCTCCTCATGTCCTCCCCCTGGTCATGCAGGAAGAACCACAGGGTTGCACGTGGTGTGCGCCACCGGTACCCTTTCGCCTGAACAGGGAAAAGCTGACTCTTAATAGCCGAGGCTCTGGTTGGAGTGGATGAGGAAAACCTACCCTTCTCAGATTGCTTGAACATGTTTTGAGTCAGTCTGTGTCTGTCCACAGCCGAGACACAAGCACACATGGAGGGAGCAAGGTTATCTTCATATTCTCGGAGTTGCCTGGCCAGTTCACCTATAGTTGGTGCCTCAATGTCTGTCCAGTTCATCATCGCCAGGGTGTGGGTGTAAGACGTCGCTGCATTCTGTACAAACTTGCGCCACATGGACCGTGTGCATTGGATTTCATCCGGGTCTTTGCATGCGTGGTCATTATAGATTACCTCCAACACGGCTAATTCCCTTAGATACTGGATGCCCCCCTCGATGTTGGTCCATTTCCTTCGAGAGTTTGCGAGTTCTTCCTTGAAGGGATATCTGTCCTTCACACTTGATAGAAGTCGCTGCCAAAGACTGAGGACCCCTGCCTTTTTTCCAATACCTTTGTCAATGGCCTTGTCCTTAGCAAGGGATCCCAGCTGCCGGGCTTCCTTACCCTCCAATTCCTGACTACTGGCCCCCATATCCCAGCATCGAAGTAACCAGCTGAGAATTAGCTCACCTGGTTGACGGCTGAAATCTTTTCGCATATCTCGTAGCTCACTTAGGGATAGGGAGCGGGTGGTTTCCGTTTCATTGATTATCTCAGCCTCTTCGTCCTGTTCTTGTGGCTGCTCTGCTGCAGAAGAGGCTGCCTCTTCTGATTCTTTTTCCCTCTTAGGGGAAGCTTCTTCATCCCTTACTAAACGAGCTGATTTCTGCTTCCACTGTTTCTTTTTAGTTATAGGGGCAACGGACACAGTGCCTGATTTATTTCCCCTCTCTTCTCCCTGAGGGTGCTGCATAGTATCAAGCAGTGCTTGGTAGATGCTGGCCCGGGCCCAGCACAACGCGGTAAGTTGTGCCTCTCTGGAGTAGCCATGGCATTTTTTTTTTCAAACATTCTACCACTTCATCAGGATCCTGTAGTTGTTCAGGGGTGAAAGTCCAGATCATTGGAGGTGAGAAGTTCTCTAGATACCTGCCCATATTCTCCCACATGCCGTGCCACCCGTGACCATACTCTCGTGGAACTTGGGTCATATTCCTAAATTGCTTGTTGACCTTAGAGAAAACTGAAGCAATATGTCTAAGGAATATCAATAGAAGTATTTTAACTGCCCAAGGATGTTCAAGGTACTGAGAGGTCATTGTCATGAGGGAGACAACATCACAGAAGAAGGAAGCAAGGGTGCTGTTCTGTATTTCCTCCACAAAAAAACTCTCAGAAGAAGGAGTATAATTGTTAAGTATCTCCACGAGATGGTACCCAAAATACAGTAATGGCTTCAGCGCAGAGACCAAACACCAGATTACCCAGCTCAAGGTCAGCGTTTTAAAAACAAATCTTCCAGGCAAAACGTCACTAATTACTGCAGAGCACAGCATACTGAAAAAGCGCAGGCCAATCTTTAACAGGTACAGCAAAAAGAAGATCATGGTGCAAATTAAACAGACTAATGTTGACCTATAACTTTTAAAGGATAGAAGTTCTGTTGAATCTGTTATTATCTCGAACCCTTCGAGCCCCACGTTGGGCGCCAAAAAGGACTGTCGTGGTTTAAGCCCAGCCGGACTAATCACCACACAGCCGCTCACTCACTCCCCCCAGGTGGGGTGGGGGAGAGAACCAGAAGAGTAAAAGTGAGAAAACTCGTGGGCTGAGATAAAAACAGTTTAATAACTACAGCAAGAAACACCGCGCGGAGAAGCAAAGCAAAAGAAGGAATTAATTCACCACTTCCCGTTGGCAGGCAGGTGTTCAGCTATCTGCAGGGAAGCAGGGCTCTATCACGCGTAGCGGTTGCTCGGGAAGACAAACGCCATTACCCCGAATGTCCCCACCTTCCTTCTTCCTCCCCCGGCTTTATATACTGAGCATGATGTCATATGGTATGGAATATCCCTTTGGTCAGTTGGGGTCAGCTGTCCCGGCTGTGTTCCCTCCCAACTTCCCGTGCACCCCCAGCCCACTCACTGGTGGGGTGGGGTGAGGAGCAGAAAAGGCCTTGGTGCTGTGTGAGCCCTGCTCAACAGTAACTAAAACATTCCTGCTTTATCAACATTGTTTCCAGCCCAAATCCAAAACACAGCCCCATACTAGCTGCTATGAAGAAAGTTAACCCCATCCCAGCCAAAACCAGCACAGGGATGAAGTGCGTGCTGCTTCGGGAAAGGTCCAGAGTCTTGCCTGGAGGCCAAGTTAAATGAATGTTCTGGGCATTGCACTGGCATAGCTGAAGCGTGAGCGTGTGCTTCGTTCCATCCTCTTTGTGTGGGCAGTAATATCTTCTGTCACGTAGGCATACTTGCCAGTGCTGCTCTGACCGTACCTGCCCTCCAGGCAGCCGGGCATGTGGTGGGCTGCTCGAGCTCTGCCTGAAGACGTGGCTGGTCCCAGACAGAACAGGTTGCAAAACAGTAATTGTATCTCATATCCTGTGTGGAGCACGGATCCAGCCCTGCAAACAGCAGTGGAGTCAGGGCGATTCCTCCTTCCCATCCACAGACGTCCCCTTTGCTGACTGGAGCTCACTTGACTGGAGGTGACCTAGTGCTCAGGCTCTGTCAAGGAGATATCTCCATGTACTTCTGCAGAGGGGTCTGTGAGGCCAGAACAGAGAGAAAACAAGTGCTAATTAAGAAGAAATAACTAAAACTTGGACCCATTCCTCTCCACGTCAGTCTTGGCACAACGCTGCTTTTCTGCTTTCCTCTGACTCACCCAGCTGTGACATCACACACGTGTTGGTTGTGAGAATTGTGCAAGGATAGAGTTTGGGGATTTCTGATAACTCCTCCCCACTCTCTTCAAAGGTCACTGGCTCAATCCAGCAAAACTAAAAAGAAAACAAATGCCCAAAGAGCAGAAATCCCCAAACATGTCACATCAAATCATGAAGGAGAAGCTAACGGCAGGGCAGAGCCACTTGGTTAGAGCGTGTGTGTTCGGCTCTGTATCATTAATTTACTGACGTTAAATATTTCAGCAGGTAACTTAGGGGACTTCCAGGACTATCCTAGTGGCTATGATCACAAATTATTCATCAGTGGCACTTGAACAAGAAAAGTCTTTCTGAACAAAGGCATCTGTGTAACTCTTGCTGGTGTTTTGCATTTCAGCTGACTCCTTCCACCTTCCTGAAGGAGATGTCTCTCACCACCGAGCAGAGGCTGGCCAGCACTCGGGAGATGAGGCGGCCCCGGATTATCCAGCTTCTAGACATGAGTGAAACCTCCCATCAAAAGGTAGCCTTTTCCTGCCCTTTTCCTTGCTGTTTGTGACATTTGAAGAGGGTGCGTGCTTGTGACAGGCCTGCCTCCAGCTTCTCTGAATACCTCGGTGACTAGATCCTGTTGTCCTTTCCAACTCCTGAGTGACTAGCGATAGGACAAGAAGAAATGACCTCAAGTTGCGCCAGGGGAGGTTTAGACTGGATGTTAGGAAAAATGTCTTTCCGGAGAGAGCGGTGAAGCATTGGAAGAGGCTGCCCAGGGAGGTGGTGGAGTCACCATCCCTGGAGGTGTTCAAGGAATGTGTGGACATGGCACTGCGGGACATGGTTTAGTGGGCATGGTGGTGTTGGGTCGGTGGTTGGACTTGATGATCTTACAGGTCTTTTCCAACCTTAGTGATTCTGTGAACTGCTGGTGGTGGTGGAGTTCCTTCTGCTGGGGGAAAAGTAAAACATTTTTCCCCCATGAGGCATTGAAGTCCTGATATGCTTAGTAGCCAATACGAATAACCTCTGCTGAACTTGGTGGGTTTTGCTGGAATTTAGCTACCAGTGCTAAAGCCCGATACTGGGGGAAGGCTGGGGCAGGACACCAGGGTGCGAGCTTGCCATTTTCCATCCTCCTGCTGAAATAGTCACATCTCGCTTCGGTACAGTTGCTGGCAAATGCTTGGGGTCATAGGACTCCCTCAACGGTGGCAGCATTGGCCTTTGAAAGCTGAGGGCCTACGGTAATTATTCAAGATTTAACAAAACCAATTGCATTAATGCTTTGGGTTGGAACAATGTGTGGGACCCTTGCAGGGTGTTAGAAATTGCAGGCTGCCAGATATACAGGGGAATCACACTGGGCAGAGGTGACGTGGAGGTGCTTTATCTGGATCAACGTTTACTTTCAAGCTGCTTTTCTTACAGGACTGCTCAGTACAACACGCAGTCCAAATGGGTAGATTGCTGAGGTAGGCTGTTGAGTGGAAAATTGCCAGCCAGAGACCTGTAACGAATTGGTTAAGGATTGCCCTAGACAGCACGGGAGGTTGGGAATGCGTCAGACGAGTGCACAAATAACTGGCAGTGTGCCGCAGCCACACATGGAGACCTGCCCATGTCTTTCGAGGGGGAGCAGTGCAGCTGGAAGAGGGGGGACAAAGCAGGGAGGAATTTCCTCAAAGTAATGCCTCTGCTCTGTAAGCATTTGCTGTTTGTGTATGTTTTCAGCCATGCTTCTGCAGTGGTGTTAATTAAGAGCAATAATAGAATACAGTAAAGCATCCCTTTTAAAGCTCATGGCAAAAGGAGATCTCAAGTCCAGTCTTACTCAAGTTGCCCAGTAATGCTGAGAAAAGAGCTGAACCTTATCACCATCCAATGTTCCCCTCACATGTCTTTTTCCTAACTACTGTTACTTTCTTGTTGGCCTTACCTCCTCTGGTACTGTTCTCTTCTTACTGATTTCTAGGCTCTATATCAAAAAATGATATCTGGGGATGTGTGGGACTTGGTCTCTCTGTCTCAGAGTAAAGATCATCCCGAAATGGTTTCCCACGGAGTCTCATGTAAATTCTTGGGTTTCGCTTGCTCCATGAGCGCTCATGGCTCTTTCAGTAAGTGCTCCAGAGCTGTGTGACCCCGTTAGCACAGGGCTCTGCTGGAGGTAAGCGCTGCCGTGCATTTTGGAGAAGGAAACCTGGAGAAACACCTCCCAAAAGAGCTTCTTAGCCTGAGCCCGCTCAGCGTGGCCCAGAAACTTTTGCTGAGCTCAGAACACAGGTGGGTGAGCTCCTGTTTCCCTAGTGTGAGCTGGGCAGACATAGTCACCAAGAGACTGTACTTCCCGGGAGATCAATGTAGGAATCTCATTCATGAATCTTTTTGCCAGCAGCTGAACCTCTCACTGCTCTCTCTTGCATCTCCAGTTCTCCTCAGTTGACCTGGACCAGAGCTTGTTTCAGCCTTTTCCATCAGAGGTGGTGTTTCAGAGCTACGTCCCCTGCAAGGTCTATGAAGTGCCGCTGATTCTGAGGAACACCGACAAGGTAAGTGCTGGGACGTGGAGGTTTAACGCCGTGCTGGAAGAGGAGAGCAGTATAATTCACGTGGTATACAGCATAGCGAGTTATCTGCTGCAGCGCAGCACGTCAGAATCAAATGTCTCACCACCTTTATTTTGCAAGCTGGTGGAAATCTTCCCATGCTGGAGATTCTCCCCCTGATTTTGGCCATGCGTTGGTGGTATCTAGCCCAAAGGAGCTTTTCTAGTCAGCATCCTTCCCCTTGAAATCCCCGGATTGAGGGGAATGTCGAGGGCTGTACAGTCCGTACCTGCCCTCATGCTTTACCTCGAGTGTGTATCATGTCCTGGTGGCTCCTTGGTTAATCTTGGTTTCTGGCAGGGCATCTCTGCCTCTCACAGCCTGTTTAGCTGCCTCTGCAGCTCACTGTCAGAGCACAGGCGTTGAGTCTTCTCCGCTTTATGTTGGAATAAGTTACAATTAGTGGTGTTAGCACTCCAGAAAGGGTGTTTTGAAACAGCAGTGGAAGCGGACTGATTTAGCAGGAGCAGTGGGAGGCCTTTAGGGGCCACTTTAGGCTCCTGGTAAGTGTAATTCAGTTCTGCCCAGGTTTTTCTAAGGCAACGTGGCTCTCTGCTTTCCCTTTGGAGAACCACAGCCCATCCACAGTAACATGCTCTTGAAGGTCTCCACCTTTACTTGAAAAAATTGTGATCGTTTTGAGATTTCCCAAGGAAGTTGAGAAGGGAAAAGTTGAAAAACGTCAGCAATTTTCTTCCACTGTAAAGAGGAGAATTGAGACCTTCTGAATTTCATCAGGGGAAACATTTGCTTGAGTGAGGCATGTGCCAAGAGCAAGGTGGTGGGAAAAGAGAGGAGTGAGGAAAGGAGCTGAGTTAGAAGGTGCTCTGGGAGAGAACTTTGTACAGGCAAGGGTTTCTCTTGACACCTAGCAGTAAGTGTGCTGGCAGCAGAGAAGGGTCAGAAAAAGAAAGGTGTAATTAAAGACAGTCTTGTATACTGAAGAGTAAGACGTATCCATGAGAGGAGGGCGGCAGGATGGGAAGATGGAAGTGTGCACGAGAGCGGGTGAATTAACCCCCTCTCCAAATCTCCCTGTTGGGGGAAACAAACAGGTGGACAAAAAAGCGCTGTTGGGGCATATGGCAGGTGGAGGAACAGCAAGAGAAGTCAAAGTATATTTGGAGATGACAGGTTTTGACAGGGACCCGGTTGAAAAGAAGCCCCTTTGGCAAGGGAGGGTGCAGGCGTGGTCCCTCAGTTATTCCTGGAGAGTGCTGCGCCATTCCTGGTCTGGCGTTCAGCTCGGGGATATTGGAAAGATGCAGCGTGGATGCCCATGCCCCAGGGATACCATTCATGTGGTCCACAGTGATTCTGGGCACTCTTTCCTGTAGGTGTCCTTTCCTGATTAAAGTGTGCCTCAGTTTCTCTTTCCCTATGGCTCTGCTTCATTCCCACTAAGTCTTTTGGCTTCAGCTGCTCCATTATCCATGTGGCACTTCAAAATGTTTGTCTTTGCCAAGTACCAGCCAACAGGCAAACAGTTAATTTGCTCTGTTCCTGCTCCCTCAAGTGGAAAAGAACGTCTGCAGCAACATTTCTGCCATTCCCAGTAAAAAATCCTAAACTTGTACAGCTGCACCTTGGGATTTGTATGCCCCGAAAGGGGAGGCAATGTGTGAACTGTTGATTTTTTTCCAAAATGAATTAGTTTTGAAGCTAGCAAGACCTCAACCATTGGACAGTGCTGGTGTGAAAGTAAGATCGGCTCTAAGGAAAATCCTTGGCATATTTAAGTACACAAAGTTAGAGATGATAGTCCCAAGAGAGGTTATTATATTTTACTTTCGTTGGCTTTTGATAATGTCCTAGAGAAAAGCAACATGTGCTCTGTCTCAGTTTTCTCACCAGTTTCCCAGATTCTTCTGAATCATACTGACTTATACTGCATGGTAGCCTGGTGCTGTCTGCTCCATCAAAATCCAGCTGACAGCAAAGTGTATTCCAAAGAGAGGCTCTGTAATCATTCAAATACAGAAGCGCTTTGCTACATACTTCCTGTTTGTACCTGTGTTTTGTACAAGTGCTTTTCTGTCTTCAGGCTGCTCCTCACGTCTTCTGGGTGGCTTTTGCTGAAGGTCTTATCTCATCTCCCAAGGGATTTGGTGACCAAAATGTTTGTCTGCAGTGTGAAATTGGCTCTGGGAACTCGCTGCCCCAGGGCATTGCTGGGAGCAAAGGGAGATTGGAGAGTTCAGGACTGCCTGGGCCGTGGGTTATGAGGCTCGGGTGGGTGGTGCAGAATGAATCTCCACGTTTGCCAAGCCTCGTGTGGGTTCGTTGTTTCTCAGTGAAGCTGCCTGTCAGTCAAAATCACCTGTTTTAGACTTTCTGAGATGAGATTTGGTGCTCAGGGATTGATATCCATGTGCTAGAAAATGCCTGTGTGCAGTCTCTGTGTTTGTGGCATCCCAGAGAGCAGAAACTTGCAGCAGGGTGCCTGCAGGGGCTCCCGGGTGTGGGGAGGAATGCCCAGAGATCTGCCTTGCCTGCACTGGCAGCTGCCTGGCTACAATCAGCAGGCAGCAAGAGCCTCCAGAGAGCTGGGATTGGCTTTTAATAATGAAACCACACTGTGAGTCAGTGCTGGTCATGTATCTCAGGGCAGAAAATGCCTTTGAAGCCCATAATTGATAGGCACAGCCTGGGGGGGTCGTCTGGCTTGCCATTATTGTGGTAAGTTGACTGCTCTGATCTTCTGCATCAGCCTTTCCTTGTAGAGTATCATGGTTGTTCCTTGCTTCTTTACAGCCCCCTTTAAATTCTCTTAGCCATCTCCTTGTTTCTGGGGTTGTCCCTTTGTTTTCCTATGTTCCTCCTTTTGCTCCTCAGCTTGCTTTTATTCCCAGTAAGGCCACAATGTCTGTGGTCTCCTTCTCTTGTTGGTCTGCCTGCATGACTCTGTAGCATCGCAGCTCGACTGCCCCGCTCAAACCTGGTAGGTTAGAAGTGAATTTCTTCCTTGCCCCAGTATAACACGTCCTGTTTTGCCTTCAGATGATACATTCCCCCTTTAGAGGTGTGATGGCATGGATGTGCGCAGGCAGAAGCAAGCAGGTTCTCTGGGTTTGTTGACTATGTGGATGACTTGATTCTGGTATCGTATCGCCATGCTGCTGGTGTCTTATCTGCTTGGCACTTCCTTCACAGCAGGGCATTGCCCTACTGCCTCTGGCCTGGAGCTATTTTGCCCCAGCCGAAGGGATTCAGGTCCACCCTTGTGTATTATGTGTATGTACCTCGAGAGGTAAAAGTGCTTTGGAAAGGTGGTTGAGGAAGGATGTCACCAGGGCATGGCTAGGTCTCTTCTCCTCGTGTTTCCACAGCTGGCAAAGTCATAGTTTCATGTCTTTCCTGCAGGTTCCTCGGCTGGTGAAGGTCGTCCTGGAGAGGTCACCTTATTTCAAGTTGATCGGCCCCAGGGATGTGTACCATAAGGTAGCACCTGGCATGCGTTCCACTTTCCGCATCCTTTTCAGCCCTGAGGAGAACAAGGTGAGAGTGGAGGTGCCAAGAGGTTGGTGCCTTCAGGGGAAGCTGCACCTGCAGGGCCGGATTCAGAACAGGGCATCTTGTGTATAAAGTAATTGCTTTTTTTGCATGCCGGTTGTAGTCCACCCCCTGCTGTGAGGTCTGCTCCAGGCTGCAGCTGGTCACATCTTGGCATTGCAGGGTGCTGTTAGGCGCTGCACAGGGACTCGCAGGCTCTGCTTTCCCTCCCTGTGCTTTCTTGAGCATTCGTGAGGGAAGGTGCATGTGGAACATTAGGAAAGTGGCAGGGAGGGGTGTTGAGAAGATGTTTAGCCATCTCAATGGCAGGGGTTTAATTCTTATGGAAAATCCTAGAGGCATGAGTAGATCCAGAGAGGTTTTCTCTTTCCCACCTGGCAGCCACTTCCCTGCCTGGCTCTGGACTGGAGCAAAGATGATGCTTTTTCATCCCCTGTGTTTCCAAGCCTTGCAGCCGTGCTGTCCCTGAGGATACTTGCCTGTCTGCGATCCAGCTGCGAGTGCAGGGGAGAGGGAGTGCTGTGCCCATGGCAGGGAGCCAGGCTAGTGCAGAGCCACTGAGCTCTAGATGTCCTTAACTCAGTAGGAGGTTGATGTGCTGCAGATGACAGTGAGACATCTGCGGCGACACCCTGGCAGGGTTCTGAACTGGGTTTTGTGCCCCGTGCAGGGGTTGTGCAGGGCATTGGGAGACGGGTGCGTGCTGCTTGGTGAGGAGCACGTGGGGGTTTATACAGCCGAATCAGAATTTTGTACAAATCGAACATTTTGTCTCGTCCTTGGTGGAGCGTGAGTCAGCGAAGTACCCGAGTGCTGTAGCTCAGCTAGAAATGCATCAGTAGCATGGTCAGGAGGTGTACAGCACCTTGAAAACCCCTTAGCAAAGAGGCAGGCTCTGGGAAATGGTTCTGTAAAGCCAGCTGCGTTGGGCTTGCAGTTGCTGGCATGCAGAATATCTGTGGCTTAGCTGTGGAAGGCTTATGAGTGCTCCCTTGGCACAACCTCTGCCTCTCTGCTGCTCCATGATCCACTGGGATTGTGGACAACCCAGTGAATTGGGATGCAGGTACAAACCCCTCTGTCAAGGCTGGCGAGTCTTCCTGGTGTGGAGCTGGTTTCTATAATTCTCTTGATTTGAATCTGTTCTTCCCCAGGGTAAGTCTGACTTCAGTGAAGTCGCTCACGATTCAGGGGAGTAAAATTGCAGCTAAGCCCTAACTAAAAGGACCATGGGAGTTGTTAGTGGCTGAAATGCCATGTGCCATGCAGGCCTTCCTTGAAAAATGAGCCATTTCCTATTGTCTCGCAGTCATTTGGGAATGTGCCACGTGATTGGACTGTCAGAAAGTGAATAAATAGCTGACATGTCTCTTTGTTTATTGGCACTTGTGTTACAAATACGAAATGCTAATTCTTCTGTTGGGCAACATGTGCAATTAGTTGTTCTTGCTGCTTCTGATTGATGCATTTCTGTTTTATGGCTCCGGTTGTACAGCGGGAGTGTTCTCGTGCCGCCTGTGTTCCCAGGTCTCCTTGCGCGATGGTCTGACAGTCTCTGCCTAACTGGAAACCATCGTGGAACTGACTGGCAAATAAACAACAGCCAGAAATACTGACATTTGTGTGTCCTTTAGGCTTATCAATAGATTATCTTAAAGGAAGAAGGAAGGAAGACGACTATAAAACCACAGCACAGCCTATTTTGTTTTGTCCTCTTGCTCTTTTCACTGTAGCAATACAATATTTTCAGGCAATCCAAGTTCAGTCTGTGAGGTTTGCAAAATTCATTACCGATGCTCAGTGGAGGCTGAATTAATGCTCATTGATTAATATGAAATATGACAGGACGATGAGCTGTTCCATTACTGAAATGAACTCCTTTAAAATTCAGTCCAGCCGTGTTAGATGTTTTGTAGCACACGGAAGCTATTCCAAGTATACTTTCAAGAAGACTCCTGGGAGGAGGAAAGGGGCAGAAGATCAAGGCAAATGGCCCTGCGCAAAATGAACCTGGAGCGAAGGGACTGATTTCAAAGCATCCTGTGACTTGGTGGCTGAGGGAGGCAGGAGGAGGGGTACCCCTTCTCGTCTGAAGCCATCTTCATCCTCCAGCCTCCCTCCTCTCTTTTAACGGCCCTTATTTTCCAGCCTTGATGGTATCATGGTTTCAGCAGGGAGCTTGCCCTGTTTGACTTACTATGCTACCTCCTGCTGCAAGGATCTCTTCTTTGCAGTTGCCTGCTGCAAGGAACCCAGTGAGGTGTTTAGGATCGGTTCTACAGTAAAACTGACATCGGAGTTTGCTGGCATACTGGGCAGTTAAGGCTGCTATCTCTGTGACAGTAATGAATGTTAGCCTGAGTTTGCAAAGAGCTTGAAGTGACACCTTTGATACAAGCAGTTGCTTTAATTTCAGCGGGTGCTAATTCAAATGCCATCGGTGATGCTTTGCAGGCCAGAGCTTGTAACTTACTGCTTATCAAAGGGGAGTAAGAGAAGAGGAACCATCGTACAATGAACTGTATTTTCCCTGAAACTGAGAGCGGAGCTGTATGAAGCATGAAGTTGTATTTTCATGAAAATCTATAGCCTGAAGCTGCATCTAAACACAACGGTCTTTAAAGCATAGAAGTGATGCAACCCCTCCCTCACCCAGGCATGTTTACTTAGAGACCTGGTTTTAAACAGCCTGCTAAGGGTTTGCAGTTGCAAAGTCAAACAAGATTTCAAACTGGCTTCGACTGTACCCCTAGACTGTGAGTAAGTGCATAGCAGAGTTGGTAAGACAGGGCAGTGCTGCTGTGGAGAATTGCAGCCTTGATTTTCCAGGGGAGGGCGATTCAGCTTTCAAAAGCTTACAGGACCATGGATTCACAGCAGCGTGAGCAGCCAGCTTCTGCCTAGCAGCCCTCTTTCCTTGCTTTCCCCCCCCCACCCCGTTTGGCCTGACGCTGCATTCAACTTTGCTGCGAGGTCCCACTTTGGGGTCCTAGAGCGCAGTTGAAGGGGCAGCACGTGCTGAAGTGCTTTGAGTCAAGCTTTGTACAGGATGCACCGTCCCAGGTTGTCCCTGGAGAAGGGGCTCAGCACACAACATGTGTGTATGTGAATGGCAAGAGGCAGCTTTCTCTCTCAAAGGTCACGGTTGTCTCTGCGAGGCCAAATCCTTGTTGCTTTAGCCTTGTCTTCGCACACCTGGAGAAGTCCCTTCCCCAGGCGCTGCTGTGCAGGCAGTCCCAGTGCCCCTCACCGGCAACGGAGCTGGGAAGGCTGCCTGTGCTTGCTTTTGGGGGGATTGATTCCTTGGGCTCTTATTTACATTGCTGCTGATCTGCTCCTTAGCGATGACAATGACTTGAAAATTATTTCCTTTTACTTCCCTCAAATGCCTCCAATTGTTGAAGTTTTCTTTTTTTTTATCCCCCTGCTGATCTGAACTCCTTGCGTCCTCCTCTGTCTACCTGGCATCTGGAAGGGAGAGATAAGTCAGTATGGCATGCCCAGACTTAATAAGGCACGCAGATTTCAATTGGATTTACAATGCCTTTGTTAGAGGAGTGTGGCCAAAACAACAACAAAAAAAAGTAAATAGGATTCTTTATTTGCTAATGCAGTTTCTGAGGATCTAAACAGTCCAGGATGTGAAGTACCCAGCTAATAGGTGCTTTGAATTCACATGGACTGCCCATAGCTTTTATTTTAGAGGGCTTAGGCTGCAAGGTTGAGTACAAAATTGCTAATTCTGAAGGACTTGCTGAAGATGAAACGCATTCCTGAAATGTGATCTTCCAGTCTGTAGGTCGTTTGCTGCAGTTCCTTTCCTGGTATTTTACCTTCCAAATATGAGAAGCAAAAGCCCTTCTGCAATATCCAGTGTGAATATTTGAGATACCCAGAATAAAAGATACTTCTTTATTCTTTTTCTACCTTGGATGTGACAGCGTCTGTTACTGCAACCTTAAACCCCAGCCAAACAGGCGGTTGGTAGGCGCTGGGTGTTAGCTGTTGTGCTAAAGCTGTAGCTCTGTGTCTGTGCCTCGTCTGGCTGCTGTAGGTCCCTTGCAGGCTTGGAGAGGATGGGTATGGGAGCAGGAAATCCTCAAGGGCAGAGGAATGCGAATCTTGTCTGGTTGAGGGGGTTTGCTGCTGTGTGCAAATCCTAAATTGTCTGCTTGCTGCTTCAACAATTATAAAAATACCAAACGAGATAAAAGCACTGAGTGGAAAAAAGATCAGGAGAGCAAGTGAGTGATAAGAGGCAGAGCTTTTATCAACTGGTCACTAAGAGCTGCTGGAGGTAATGGCTCCTGGCCCTACTAAACAGTTTTACCACTGCTTTCAGCAGGGGGCAAGGTGATACTTCCAGCCCAGCTATGCCACACTGTAGATCTGGAGATCGATCTGCTCAACCCTACAGCAGAATGATTTTGGTGATTGGATTCACCTCCCTACTGCTTAAATGCCAGACAGCTTGAGGGGGGGTGTCTGTCTGGCTCTTTTCTGAGCAAGCCAATGACTGGGAATGGCAGAGCTGAGTTTGCTCTGGTCGGGATGTCTGACCTGCCTCAGGGAGGCGTGCTAGCAAGGCAGCAAGTCGCTTATTCTGGAGACTGTACAAAATAGAGGTGATGAAGAAATCAGTCATGCAGCGGAGAGGAAGCAAAGCTGTTTGCTGCCTCCCCTGAGGCTAGGAGGAGATGTAAAGGGAAATTGAGATTAGATACAGGAAGAACTCTCTTTAAGCCTAGGGCAGAGCTGGAACAGGCTGCTGAGGGCAGGGGTGGAGTTGTTAGTGCTTTCAAGTACTTGTCAAACATCTCTTGAGTAGTGTGGGTACAGAGCTGAGCCAGTTCTGGGGTGGGGAGGTGGATCAGATAACCTTTTAAGGGTGTGTGTCCCCAGCTTTGTCTCCATAATGCTATGGGAAGGGGTGGGAGATACACCTGTACCCTACACTCAGCTGATATAAACCAATTATTGTGTCCAACTTGTTTAGTATTTCACCAGACTGACTCTTGATCGTGCATGTGGCAAAGTCCTTCTGAAAATGTACCTGAGCATCCCCTGCCAAGCTTCAAGGAGGTCACTGCATTGCTGGGATTGGAGTTGGCCCTGTGGCACAACTGAGTTCTTAGTGGTGCCTTTAATAGTCTGCAGTGATGATCAAGGCAGGTTCTTGTTACTGCTGTAATCCCGTACATGAAATGACTCTATTTTGGTGCCTCAGAATCCAAGTGTCAGATGATTTTGTCTGGATCTGCCAGCTTGCTGGGAAAGCAGGTGACTCAAGGGGGTTGTTCCTTCTTTGCGAGTTAGCAGCCCTGTTCAAGTCGTGCTACTGGACTGAAAGGTCATTAAGGCAAAAAGGACTATTATATTATTGAATGCTCCTGTTAGAGTCCTAGAAAACAGCAGCTTTCCTTCTGCCGTGGGGATGGTACTAAACGGACTGTGCTGAGATTGCTTCTTTCCCTGCAGGATTACTTCCACCAGCTCACCTGCATCACGGAAAGGGAAAAGTTCGTTGTGCCGATCCGAGCTATAGGTGCCCGAGCCATCCTGGACTTCCCTGACCAGCTGAACTTCGGTGTCTGTCCAGTCAAGTACAGCACCCAGAAAACACTGCTGGTTCGCAACATCGGGAACCGGGAGGCCCGCTACCGCATGAGCACTCAGAGGTAAAGGAACTCAACATCTTGCTTGTGCAAAATACTGTTGCGTGATAATAGATTTGGTAAGCAGTAACAAAAAAGAACCAGAGCATCTGAGCTGCTGTATTGCAGGCATAGCTGGAACTGGGCAGGACGTGTGGGTCTGGCAGTTGCTTACAGTGTTTTAAGCATGATACAACCTTCGATAAAACTCGGCAAGCTGCAGGGAAGTTTTCATACTGCGGTGGTGTCTCCAGCACAGCCTCTCACAAGACCAATTCTGTTAGTTTGAAAGAACAAGTAAAGGAAGGCAACCTGACCGCCCTTGGGCTGTATGGGATAGTGCGTGGCAGATGACAGCTCTAGGAGCTCAGTTCATGTAGACCAAATGCAGCGTTAGGAAATGACCAGCTATGAGCTGGTGGAAGAGACATTGAAGAGTTGATCAGCAGCTGTGTCTCTATTGGCAAGTAATTCTGAGCAATTGGAGATCAGTCGATCAAAGCTGAGGGTACTGAGGTCCTGACAGTAACACTGTGTGGTCCAGGAACTTTGTTTTCCGGTAGGTTTGGTCTGGTCCCTGGGAGCAAATATTCTTACGTAGAATGAGCTCTTCAGTGGAGACGAGCAGACACGGGCTTCAAGACTGCACTACAGCCCCCAAGCAGAACGCTACTGAGGGCACAGGCAAAAGATGCAGCAACTCTGTGGTGCAGGGGTTGGGGGCATTTTCTCCTAGAGCTTTATCTCTCCTAGGTTTCCTGGAGAGTGCTAGAATGTTAGTAGCTAGCTTGCAACCTGCTGATGGTAAGTAAGTACCTTCTGAAACGGTTGCATACCACTGTCAGCCAAATACACCCGTGCTCTGGGAGGCCACAAGCACAGGGTATTCCGGTGGTCCCCTATCAAATGCCTGATGTGAATGGTGTTGCAGTCAGCCTGTGCTGTTCCTTTTGGTCTCAGAAGGCAGTCACCGGTTTTGGGGTTTGCTGAATTGGAGAGGGTAATGCGTTTTTGACACTGCATCTGCAAGGAAACCAGTTCAGTTGGTTGATAATGAGCTGAGAGTTGTTTGGTCCCAGAGGTCTCGGTGTAGGAGCTGAGGTCAAGAATGCAGCAAAGACCCACTGTCTGACTTGGTGCACCTGAGTAGCCTCAATTTCTTCCCCACGAAAGCAGGGCTCGAAAGAAGACTTTTTACTTCTGTCCTGTGAAACGTGAGGGTCCAAGAGGAGCTTCCACCAAAGCCTGGCAAAGCTATTTAAGCAGGCTTCCAGGATGCTATTTCAGCAGGCTGCTGCTTATCGCTGTGGAGAATACATAGGCAGGAACTTGCAAATCGCTGTACAGTTTTCCTCGGGGCTGTCCAGATCTAGTTGTGACCACCAAACTAAATACCCAGTAAAGTCAGGCATGTTTTTGCAGTGTCCTTGCCAACTGCTCTATTGAGTGCAATTTCATCAGCTGTCACTACTTAGGTGAGCAAAGTTCAGCTGGCGCATGGCTCCAGTTGTTCTCATTATTTTGGTGTGCGCATTGCGTCCTCTAATCATGGTAAAACTCTCCAGAACGTGGTTTTAAGGTGACAAATTGACCACCAGCAAAGCACTAAACCCAGTAACTTTTGTTTTCTAAGTGTGGCTGTACAAGAGCCATGAAGCGCAGCTGCCGTTGTGCAGAAGCATGTTTTACCTGACTTAGCCCTAAGCATTAAAGCATCGAGTTTTGTTTCTATCAGCCAAGAGCTGTTTACCTGGTGACAAATCATAACTGCTCATATTAAATCCACAGTATGCCAATACATTTTCATAATTATTTCCAAGACATTGCACAGACTTTGTCTGGTGGGCCAGGCAAACAGTTACCGAGCTTGGAGTACAACCCGGAGTCCCAGATTGCATTGCTTGTGAACAGAGAGAAGACCTCCTGTTAAACTTGCCTTGCTATGCTCCTGTTAATGGCGCTTCATTTCGCTAGGGATTTAATTGTTCAGGCTGTAAATGGGATACTCCTTTTGTGTTTTGTTTCCATGCTGTGGTATCACTCCAGTCTGCATTTGCATTCAGATTTTTCCTGTTGTTCTTTTCTTCTTGGAGCAGCTTTCATTGAAATGCCAATAAAACTTGCCCTTTCTTAGGCTAAACCAGGATGCTTTCAAGGTAAAAAAAAAAAGGATTCTGCAAATTGAACCATAATTAGTCCTGGGTCTTCAAAAAGACTTTTATTCTCTGTCTGATTTCTAGGCTGTGATCTCATTGAAACAGGTATTGCCTTGACATTTGCATCTCTTGAGGTGAGGTTTCTGGGTGGCAGGAAAAGACAGATTCCTGAGGAAATCAGCATCAGGTTGTGCATGTGAATAGCTCTTACCATTTCTGTGCTCTTCACAAGCCGTTCTCTGATGGTATTGCTAGCAGTTGGACTCCTGAGGCTGCAGAGAATCGGACGCAGAGCATGGGGGAGATGAGGTCATTTTATGCCATGGGATCTTCTGAGGGCTGGATCTCTGCAGAAGCGGGAGTCAGTCGCTCTGTTTCTGATCCTGTATGTTGTGTTTGTCTTCTGCTGGCTGTGGTTTGTTTGCTCCTTGCTTGCGCAAGTGAGCTGAAGGGAACTAGACTGCCAAAGGAATACAGTCCCCAAATCTCCCGCAATAGTCCTGATAGCTCTCTTTGCCTTGCAGCCCTTTCTCTGTCGATCCGTCCGTCGGGACTCTTGGAATTGGTGACGCCATGCAAGTGACAGTGGAGTTTCACCCGCTAAAGATGGGGCACCATTCCAGGTCCTTGGTAGTTCACTACGACACAGGTAAGTGCTGGGCGCTGCGTGGTGCACGCTCTCTGCGTCCTTCAAAGCAGAGCCCTTTCTAAGCAGAATAATTTTAAGTTTGCTTTGTGGGCAACTTCTAAAACATTTTTTTCCAAAAGCTCTGCATGTTTCAGTGTTTAGAAGTGAACAGATAAGGGGCAGAGGCTGAGCCCGTCCTTGTTCTGTATGTCCTGTGCACTGGTCCCTCACTGGGGGACCCTGGTGTCAGCATGGTGTTCTGCACCCAGCACCTTCTCGTGACAGTCTTCTGCCATCATTCCCCGTTGTCCCAGCCACCTCAATTCCCTCTCCAGGGGTACCTGCCCTGCCCCAGCTTTACCTTGGATAAAAGTGAAGAGTAGTTGGTGTTGAGGGGGTTGTTAAAGTAGATCCCCTCAAACGGGAATGAGATTTTGGAATGCTGTTTTTCTGGGAGTTGCTGAGTGGAGGAGGGAGAAACCTCGACTCTTCATTGCAGCGTGCGTATGCACGCATGAAATTTTAGTCCATGACAACGCTATGTTTGAAGCGTAATGTGGGGAACACATGTCTCTGTCAGACTCTCTCCAGTGCCTGCTGTCCCTTACACACCTCTGTCCCATGTACTGCTTCTCCATCATCTTGCCACAGACCTTTTTTTCCATGTTGCCCTCTACCCATCTACAGCCCATGCTTCCCAACATCAGGACTAAAGTAGCCAGGAGTTGAGGGCTCTTGGGATTTGGCAGGAAGTGCTCAGTGCCTCCCGAGATAGGTGTAAAATGTATGCTAGGGTACGAGAAGCCAAGATCAGGCCACAGAAATACCGTCAGCTTTGTAAGTCACTTTAAGAGTAAGTGGGGAGAACTCAAGAAAAAGGTGCGACATGTTAAAATGCTTCTGTCGGCCTTGGTTCAGCAGAGGTATCTCGTGATGCTGAACGAGACGCTTTCTCTGTTGCACGTATGCATTTGGTGTGCGTTTTCTCGTGCTTGAAAGAGAGGTTTGTTTTGTCCCTATTCCTGACTGTTGGTCCTGGGGAGCATGATGTCCTAATCCAGGTGACAGTGTGACGCTTTAGTCCAGCAGTGAACATTTTAGTTGTCTCGAGTTTGTAGGGGTTACAAAAATGCTCCTGTATCTTCCAAATGCTCTTTGTGGCTTTATGAGTTGTCACAGCTTTGTTCAATATTTGTCAGTTAATGACATATTCCCAGAGAATGGTTTATGCTCACTCTGAGAAGCTCATGGGATGGGTAGCGCTTTCTTGAAAGAACTACTGAAATTTCAGGTAGAGAAGCACAAAAAAGTGCCTCATTTGTATGCATCTAGAGAATCTATAGGATAAAATTCCGAGGGCTAGGTCTTTCTTTGACTCTTGTTCTTACTGACAAAGAGTACTGGAAAAGTACTACTTTTTCCCTGGAAAAGTACTAGTACTTTTGTGTAATTTCTGACTAAGATGATTATTTCAGGCCCTCAGGTTCCTGTTTTGTGACAAATCATGACAAGTCTTTCCTTATTCACATTTCCCGGGCCATTCGTGCTTTTACAAACCTCTCCCATCTATCTCCCATACGGATTCCTCAACCGAGAAATCTGTTCAGTCTTCATATAGAAGCTGCTCCATACTTCTAATCGTACTTTCTGCCCTTCTCTATTAATTTCAAATGCTTCAGCTAGTTTTTTTGAGATCAGAACTATACCCAATACTTCAAGACCCACGTGGCCATGGGTTTAGACAGTGAGGTGACAGTTTTCACAGTGTTTCTTTTGTAGTAGTTTGTCTTGATCGTTGTGGAGGATTAGCTTGTGTTTCCATAAACCTGAGTTGTGCATGCTCGAAGCACTGTGCCTGTCTCCCATTTCTTGGGTCCTGGCTCATCTGCTTGCCAATGTATGCCGAGGATTCAGCGCAGGGGAAAGGTAATGCTTATAAAGCATGGCCGTCTCTGTAACTCTTCTGAAGTTCAGTGATTTTTATATGCTAAATTGTCCATTCTAGGAGGCAGACTGTCCAGTCCTTGGAAACATTGCTGGTGTTCTCCCAACGTAACTCAGCTCTGGCCACAAATCCCTGCCACTCCAGACTCCCTTAAGAGCAAAGAAATTGAGGATTGTACAGGCATGAAGGCTGAATTCTCCATGTGCAGAGATGAATGACTGACCGTAGAGATCTACTGTTTTAAGGGCGAGTCTTGGCTCATTCCCCAACCCGGCTCCCAGAATGAATGGGATTCTGCTGCGTTGCCTGGCTTAGGATTGAAGGAGTCTGTCCAGCTCTCTCCTTGTGGTGTTGCATGGCAGCCTTTTAAAGGCAGGTCCATCCACTGGCTGCCTTGCTGTAAGCCCTGCAGTGAGGAGAAGGCTCTGCCTTTGCAGAGGGATGGCCTCCAGGCCATGGCTGGGCTGCTGCGCAACCGTCAGTTGGGGCTGGCTCGGAGGCTTTAAGCACCACTCCCTAGAAATGCCATTTCTGGAGAGCATGTCTGATGTTTGCTGTTTGCATCTCACCTGGGAAACACTCACCCACAACAGGAAGAGTGGGCTTGGTAGTGATGTTTGGGCTCGGTTGACTCCCAGGAGTTCGTTGGTTGGGAAGAATGAAGGTTTGAAAGCTCTGGGAATGAGGGAGCCTTTGGTGGGAGTCTGTTCTGGAGGGTGCGATGTCCTCGCTCTGGTCGTTGAATAGCTTGGGAATATTCAGTGTAGACTTGCACCCTCAGGCATAAGCAACAGGATCCAGGCTGAAGAAATGGGCTTGCAGGACTGTAATGGGCGGGCTGGTGCGGACCGTGCCCTACCAGTCTCATTTTGACATATCTTCACAAACAGCAAGTTGAGGGTACTGCTTCTACAACACAGTGAAGTTCTCTTCTGGGTGCCATCCTGCGGTGGGCTGTCACTTCACTTGTTCCTCTGAACCTCCCTTTTCTGCCCACATGCCCCCAGGCATCTTTGCTTGCCAGCAACAAGGGATCCTCAGGAGAGACCCACCACTGGTGGTGTGCCTGCAGGAGACCCTGGTCAAGCTATGACTGTGGTGGGACTCCTCAGAGTCACCTGAATGACTTTGATGCAGAATTCCCCGTGACCTGAGTGGGATGGCAACCCAAAGGCCACCTGGGCACGTCTGAAAAATCTCACTGTAAATGCTGTCACCTTGGGGATAAACCTCTACAAACACATCCAGAAATAAGGTGGTTTAGATGGTGTCCAGGACATCCTTGTGCTGTACACAGGCAGCTATCAGGATGAGATAAATGTGCTGATCCGTGGAACTGCTAATACAGCTAAAAGCTGTAACGCTTTCTTCTGTTACCTGTGGTTTGCTCTGTTCCTGGTACTTCCATCAGCAAGTGAGGTGAGCAAAGACTGCCCTTTGCTTTGTTGCAGGTGAAGATACCCACACGAGCCTTTATGGAGCAGCTGGAGATGTCAACATCAGGCTAGACAGGAACTCCTTGGCAGTTGAGAAGACTTACCTCTCGCTGTCAAACCACGGATCTGTGGTCATCCACAATCGGAGTGAAATCATAGCCCACTTCCAGTGGAAGGCTTTTGCTACACAGGAAGAGGAGGATCAGCGGAAGCTGAGGTGCGTTTGAAAGATTCGCTTCCATAAGATACGCTGCCCAAGGGTAAAACTGACGTGTGGGCTCAGGGGTGTTGGTGCTTTTGAATGGTTGAGGACAAGTAAACCATCCCCAGCATCAGGGTGCATGTCACTGAGCTTCAGGGTACTGGAGCTCAGCACTTCCCATTCCAGTTCCACCCATACTCCAGCTGAGGAAGATGTTTTGGAGAGGAAAGGTTGGTTGCAGTGACTGGATAGTAAATTGGTGGTTTGTGGGAGCACAGACCACTGAGGTCCAGAGATCCCTGGGCTACAGAGGGTCCATGAGGCTGAGGAAAGTGTCAGCACTCGTTACCTGGGACGTAATGTAGCTGCAGATAACATAACTATTACGATAGTCACTGCAGTTTCTTCCGCTCCAGCTTTGATAAGGTGGCAGGCTCCTTTTCCAGCAATGTGCAGGGTAGGGTGAAAGTTGAGGCCACCCTGCTGTAGGGTGTTAATTGCCTTGCGCTGCCCTGGTTTCCAGTACAAGGAGGTATTTGTGCCCTTCCTTCGAGGCTGGGGAGAGTTTGGAGGTGGAGGGTTCTGCAGGGAAGGTAGGGCAGCACAGGACCTGGAAGTGTATTTGGGCTTCAGCCACCCATGTCTTCACGGTGGTGAGAGATGGGGCAGGTTCTTGAAAGGGTGACTTTGCTCAAGCTTTGAAATTCCCATTTCAGGCAGCAGAGAAACACTTGCAGCCCGGGGGGGTGAATTGGAAATGACACGTAAAAGCTTGGGTGATTTAGGGAATCCTTGTGTGACTTTTCAGACTTGGATGGATGTAGGTATATATGAGTTAGTCTGAACCCATAGCTGATCAGGAAACTGCCTTAAAGTGGAGCACTTTCTGAGGGCCTCTGAGCAAATAAAGTGCAACGTAATTAGGTCAGAAATGCCTTGAAGGGCAAAACTAGTTTTCCACTGTTCTCTCTTTAATGACACAGTGTGTGACTTCTGTGCACGCTCAGTGTGTTGAAAGGAAACCTCCTGACCTTCTCTTGATACTTCCCTGGCCCATTCCTTTACCATCTCTTCCCAGCTGCCTGTCTCAGCCTGGACCCTGAGTGTTCCTCTTTCCCCTCAGAAGCAACCAGGTTTCCCCACAGTAGACTTCAACCGGATTTTTTTTTTCTTTTTTTTCCAATTACATTTGATCTCGTGCCAGTTTGTGTCTTAGAGTCTCAGCAGGAGGTTTTGTTCTTCCTTACTTGGAAGTCTTAGGGATGGTCATAGCTCTAAGGCCACTGTCCTGCTGTCAGAGAAGCAGGGATCCCCTGGTGGAAGGCAGTATAGGGAACTGGGAGCAGGCATTGTTTGCTTATCCCCGCTGGTCCAAAAAGGAAGGAAAAAGAGTGATGCTCGTAACCTGCAGCTGAACCCCAGGTGCTTCTCCCCTTGCCAGTGAAGCCCTGCAGTGGGTGCTCCTTGATCTTTATCTGCCTCCCCCGAGCAGCTCTATGGTGGGAAAAGCCAGTTGAGGTTGGTGGATTCTCCATCAGTTGTGGCAGTGGCTTTGAGCCAGGAGGCTCTCTTGAGGGCTGCTAGCTTTCCAAAACCTCTTCTTAACTTGTGTGGAGTAAAACTACCTGCCACGCCAGGGAGCAACAAGTGATCATCTGATCCATTTGGGACCCCATGGCTCGGGGTCAGCCCCTTGCTGAGCTGCTGCTGATGCTGCTGTTCCTCCCCGAGTGCATTGCTGCCCCTGCACTTACCCGGCAGTCTCTGCAAATATGTTGCTTATTGAATTATCTGTTTGGTTTGTCTCTCCCCGTGGCCGCAGGCTGTGTCGCAGGCTGCAGAGGCAGGAAGAGGACAGGACGGATTGCTTCCTCAAGGAGTGCACGGTGGACCCCACTCTCCGAGACCGCCTTTCCCTTCTCTCCCGCACCTTCCGGAACCAGAGGGCAAAGGTGCAAGGAGACTCCATGCTTTTCTCCGATGATATCTTCACCATTGAGCCGATGGTAAGCTGTAGCTGAGAACCTCCCCTCCTCCTCCTCCTGCTCCTCCCTGAATGAGGTCACTTGGCAGATCCTGCATCAGCTGCCTTGATGTGCCGAGAGAAAACGTCAGGTTTCTAGTGATGCTGGGAGAGCTTGTTACAAAAACCACTTCTGAACTGCGGGCTCCTGACAGGCAGCGAGAGCCTGCCTAAAGCTGAGCTACTGCAAGGGCTATAAATAAGTGTTCTTAGAGTGTTCAGAGGTATCGATTATTATATCTAAGGGCACACCTGACGCATACTGTATGGGGAGTAACAAAGGGTATTAGAGCATTGTCAGTTCACATATTGACCTGAAGAATGAAATGGTCCTCTGTGGAAAGGAGGCCAAATTCAGCCCAAGTTTAGTCATGGAAACACCAATCCCTTTGTATAAGCTGGACTTACACCATGTCTGAATCTCCCTTCCAATGGCATCTGTGAGCCTGGACACAAGACTGGCAGGTTTTTTTTGAGTTGTATGGCACATAGGTACAGAAAAATCTTTGCTTTTCTGTTTCTGCAAGCAAAACCCCATGTCCTTCAATCAACCAGAGCTCTGATTCTGAGTATTTGCATGGTCTGAGACGAAGAATGCCTGCTGTCTGAGCAGTGCAAAATCCCTTCTCATCTTGGAGTGAACCCTAGAATAAGCCCAACCTCTTCTTTTTTTAAAATAGGTGAAAGTAATTTTTTTTTTTTTAACCAAGGAAGGGGATCGTGTTCTCTTCTTGGTTACTCCTTTAGCCCATCGAAGGCTGAGAGCCAGCAATGTCAGCACAACTGCAGTTTCACACCACTGTAGCTGACAGCAGCATGGTGTGACCAAGAGACTGTGTCAGAGCAGTAGGAGTATTGTAGAGTGGGAGCTGATGAGCTGAGCATGAAGGGCATCGTGCAGTGCATTAGAGTTGATTTTGGAGTGTGTCCCAGGGCTCCTGCTTCGTTACAGTTGGAGTATGACTCCAGAACTAGCTCAACCCCCCCTTGAGCTCCTGAAGTGCATTAAGGTGAGGTCCAGAAGTCTGGCTGCCCACAGTACTGCGTGCTGGTACTCCATGTAATGATGTACAGACATGAAGTGTAGCCAGGTCCCTTTTCCTTAGACTGGCTGGTACCTCTGAAGAAATCCTGCTTGATTTGCTGGAATTTGGTTGCCAGTTGGGTTGCTTCGTTGTAGCCCTAATTTAACAAAATGCCTCTCCCGGGTGCCAGTAAAGGTAAGGGACTTGGGACAGTTTTTTGCAGCTGCTTCCAGACTCTTTTATAAATGTTGTTGGCAAGTGTTGCTTGCTCCTTGCTCTTCACTGATGCTCTAAATATAGGCTACAGGGCTGTGGTTGAAAACAAGACATGTAACGTTTGAAGATAAATGGTTTTCTGTCTGCTTCTGTTTTAGGAGGGAGATGTCTGGCCAAATTCTTCGGCTGAAATCAAGGTCATCTTTAAACCCCGAGAAGCCAGAGTGTATCAACAAGCGGTCTACTGTGAAATCTCAGGTACAGCTCCTTTCTCCTGCTTCTGTTACCCATGGTGAAGGCGAGGCACAAATAGTCTTCCAGCCCCCTCGGTTCTCATGTAGTTGCTGGGAAGGGTGGGTGGTCAGCAGGTCAGGGCTGGCACATGCCCGCTGTCCCTGCGGTTTCCAGGTGATCTCCTGTCCAAGGCCAGCCCTCGCGATGCCTGGCTACAAGCTTGGATCACTGATCCCAGACCAGCCAAGGCAGTGAAGGGATAAGCTTTCATGCCATGGGTTTGCCAGCATTTGCTCTGCTGCAAGGTGCCTGGAAAGGCCAAAGAATGACACAGCAGAACAGCTTTCGTGGACGAGCACTAAGCCCCTATAGACCGTATACTTCCAAGATGAATCTTTATTACACGGATGCATCATCAGACGCCTGAGGCAGCAGGAGCTGAGTTACAAATGTGCTCCCAGATCCTGGCTCACCTCCCGCTCCCCAGATGCTGTCAGACCTCAGGTGACTGAGCCCCGCTGAGTGCGGGGTGTCTCCGAAAAGACCACTTCTGGCCAGCCTGTGCTTCTCTCCCTGTGTGGGAACTGTCACCTCGTGGCTCGGCATCTATGGTGCATACGGGTAGTGTTGCACAGGCCTTGCTGTACTCAGCAGGGTGAACGTCCTCCCTGGGAATCGGAATCCGAGCAGTCCGCTAGACAAGCTTTATGCCCATCCTGTCTTACGGAAGTGCTGCCAAGTCTTCTTCTGGGAGTGGTTACTGTTGATGTGCGTATGGCCGTTAGCAGGGAGCTTCGCCTTGCTTGGGCTCGTACTTCTCGGCTCCTGTGCTGTTGTCTCTGATTGCATCAGTATAGATGGCAGATTTTTATCTTCAGTTCTGTTTTGTGAGCTTTGTGCCTTCACTGAATGGATTTCAAAGCTCATCTAAGTGTGTGGGAAGAAATTCAGAGATCGTGTTTTAAACTCAGCATCCCGTTTTCAGGGTGCAAACTGATCACTAAATTAGAAACCGGCCCAAGGGCATATGTCCCGAGGGAGGAGAAGGGTCCCGTATCTTCTTCCTGGAGCATCTAGAGCTGGTCCCATCCATCGCGGAGTCAGGGACTAGCATTGAGGCAGGCTGGAAAATCCAGGGCAACAGAGGGAATTACTGTACTGAAACGGCAATCTCTCCCCAGGCCGAGAGGCCAGGCTGCCCCTGCGCATCAAAGGTGAAGGCATAGGGCCCTGGCTCCGCTTCAACTTTGACCAGCTGGACATCGGGAAGGTTTTCATTGGATCAGCCCACAGCTATGAGGTGAGCAGGAGGGGTTCGCAGGGGTTGGGCTGGATCCTCATGGCTCCCGGGGCAACGCTGAGCCTCGTGGACCTGGGGGATTCCTGGCAATTGAGGCAGTTGTGAGCAGGGAATATTTGACATATGAGTCAAGTTTGGGGGGTTTCACAGAATCTGGATACTTTTGGTGGGGTCTGAAAGGTGTATATTTTCGTGAAGCCCTAGTCCCTGCTTTTTGGCAATCTCCATTTGAGATCAGCTGGGAGGCTTCATGCAAAAATCCCCCTTGACACATGAAAGCAGCACTGGGTCAAAAAGATAAGTATTCAGAGGGTTTTGTTTCAGCCCTAGATGCAAAGCACCTTTGTACTCTGGCTCTTAAAAAGCAGCTGGAACAAATTTACTGTGTTTGAACTCAAGTCCCTTGCAAAGAGTTTTCAGTTAAGTGCATCCTACCAATTCCTGGGAGTCAGAGGAAAGCCATCCAGCCTCCTGGCTCCAAGCTGTCCCTAGGAAAGAAATTGGGAGTGCTTCCCCTCGCTGACGAGCCCCTCACCACACTTCGGGCTTGGTGCACCTCTGGCTCTATGAAGAGCAAAGCATTTCTGGAAATGAAGCAAAGGCACTTTCTATATATTTGCCTCCCCCCAATGGTGTCAAGTCTTCTGCAAAAAAAAAGATAGAGCAAGTGAAAGAGGTAGAAGACGAGGCAATACATCATGCCAGACACTTTCAAAACCTTGACTGTGGCAGGGAAGGACAGATTAAGGTGTTTTCTTATGGAAATATTGTGTGCTCTGTGCATTTTTAATGCTGATACTTTATTGATTCTCTCTCTATCAATTTATGATTTTCATTACTTGAGAAAATGTGATGAAGTAGATGAAGCTGTTAGTGCTTTCCTAAGCAGCTAGACTGGAGGTAAACCTCAGCTCAGCGTCGGATCCCTAAGTGCAATTTGTAACTAAGGTGTAAAACACACAAGAGGCAAGAGTAGTGTTCAAGTTACCATTGTGGAGCTTGAATACATGCATATTTTCAGCAGCAGCTGCAAAGTTGAAAAAACAAAGGATGTTTCTATGCTTCTGTCTCAGTTTTTCTGACAGGTTTTGCAAGGACAAAAATTAGGGGAAAGAAATTGAAAGCAGATAGCTAAGTCCACGGAAATGGCAGGATTTCACCCTGCAGCAATCAGAAACTACAGCTTTGCTTTGGGTAGGTTTGTTGGTGATGGACGGCGTGCCGGTACTCACAGGCAGATCTGGGCATTTCTCACCCAACATGAAAAGAGCTGAATTTCAACAAACGCTGCGGGATTGTGTTACTTGTTCGAGGCAGTAGATCTCTCGAGCATTCAACAAAATATGGCTTGGTTCTAAATTTGCAGTTTATTCCAGTAATGGTAAAATCTTAGATGGTAGCTGTGTGTATATTTAGGAAAGAGAACTTCTTTGGAATAGATGGAGCTGCTATGCACCTCACGCTCATTCTTTCCTGACATGTCTGTTGGAGCAAAGACTAAGAAAGTATCACCTTAAAGAAGAAAGAAGAGAAACCTAACTTCTGTACTGTAGCAGAGTTGGGGAGTGCTTCTGAAGTTGGTTATAGTGCTGGCCTGAGGGGTCTTCTACATGCAATGAACTTGTTGGCTGCAATGGAAGCTGCCCATGTTCTGCCCTTGGCAGGACCAGGCTCATCAGGAGCAGAAGCAGTTGTGTGATGACCCACTAGTAACCGCCCTTCGTTGCTCTTAGGGGCAGGTCTGAATCAACTCGCTGATGCTGAGCAGGTCCTCTGCACTGCAAGTCAGAGTGGACTGCTCTGTATCAGTAGAATAAACCCAGCGTGACTCTGTTTAGATGAAGTTATCGCTGCTTTGCATGTAAAAACCCAAAGGCAGAACTTGTCCTGTTGCATATTCTTTGGCTTCTGCCAAGCAGCAGCACACGGCATCTTCTGTCTTTTTACAGATGTTACTTGTTTAATGGGAAAACAAGTCAGCCTTGTGTAAGAAAGGAAGATTCCTTATGTATTTCCATTTCGCTTTCTTGCTGCTGCAGGCGGTCCTGTTTAACAAAGGAGCCATCGATGCTTTCTTCCAGTTGGTCCCTCCAGCTACAGCTCTGGGCTCCTGCTTCACCTTTCTGCCCCGGGAGGGCACCATTTTGCCGGACGGGCTCCAGGTGATCCGGATCTCCTTCAGTTCCACCATCCTGGGGCAGTTCACAGAAGAATTCAAGTTCAGTGTGAATGGATCCCCTGAGCCTGTGACCTTGACTATCAGGTGAGGAGGGTTATAGGAGCTTGGTGGGCACATCTGTAGGTCTCTCTGGGTAATCAGCTCCCCCCTACCTCATTTTATGATGGAGCAGAGAAAAAAGGGGTTGTCTAAGGTCTTTGTCTTGGCTCAGATCCTAGCACCCTCCCACTAAGAGCCAAGACTTTTTAACCTTGACTCCAGTTTGAACCTTGCAATTGCAGCAGCCAAGAAAGTGTAATTGTCTGCGAGAGGAAATCATAGAATGGTTTGGGTTGGAAGGGACCTTTAAAGGTCATCTAGTCCAACCCCCCTGCAGTGAGCAGGGACATCTTCAAGTAGACTAGGTTGTTCAGAGCCCTGTCCAGCCTGACCTTGAATGTTTCCATCTACCACCTCTCTGGGCAACCTGTGCCAGTGCCTCACCACCCTCATTGTAAAATATTTCTTCCTTCTATCTAGTCTAAATCTACCCTCTTTCAGTTTAAAGCCATTACCCCTTGTCCTATCGCTACAGGCCCTGCTAAAAAGTCTGTCCCCGTCTTTCTTATAAGCCCCCTTTAAGTATTGAAAGGCCACAAGAAGGTCTCCCCGGAGCCTTCTCTTCTCCAGGCTGACCAACCCCAACTCTCTCAGCCTTTCCTCATAGGGGAGGTGTTGCATCGCTCTGATAGTTTTCGTGTCCCTCCTCTGGACCTGCCTCAACAGGTCCGTGTCTTTCCTGTGCTGAGGACTCCAGAGCTGGACCCAGTACTGCAGGTGGGGTCTCACCAGAGCTGAGTAGAGGGGCAGAATCACCTCCCTTGAGCTGCTGGCCACCTGTGACCATGCCTCCTCTGCTCTCAATACGCAGTTTAACTTTCAAAGTCTTGGGTTCCTCTAGGAAGCAGCTTTGCCTTCATGGTTGAGCCAGGGTGGCTCTGTGACTTTCTAGGACACTGTTTGCCCAGAATTTGGCAGCAGCAGATTCCTTTTGTGACCCTTTGACATCTCTGTGTGAGGACCGTGGTGCTTTAAGTGACTACCCGTGCTGGAAAAAAGTTTGACTGGAGGCCGTACGGGAAAGGTGTGGAGATGCCTGCTGCCCTGTCCCGGTACCCAGGAGCTGAAGTGACTCCTTGCTACAGGTAGCTCATTCCCCCTTGGGCCATGGCAGACAGTGTGATGGTATCAGCTTTGGGCAGTAGATGGTCTGGGATGTCCCCTGAACACCCAGCAGGGCCAAGAGGGCTTTGGAGAGGGGCCAGCCTGGGTGATTCTGCATCCAGAAGCAGTGTTTTTAAAATCCTCTGTTAACATTCCATACAAAATGGGTAGCAGCAGCAGCATCAACATCATCTCTCATGCTAATGCATTGGGACAAGCTGTCCTCCCGGCTCTTGTGCAGCAAGTGCTACGGTACCTCCTTTCTGCAGCCAGAAACGTGCTGATGCAGGAGACGGGAAGCTCTGCAGCAAGTACTGTCACAAGGGCTGGGGCATCATCCCCTGGGCTGGTGCCATTGCAAAAGAGAATCCTGACTGAGCAAGAAGGGAGAAGGGGGAAAAAAAAAGCTGATGAAAGGAGAGGCAAAGCTCATTTCTCAGGACCACAGCAGCATGCAAACTTGTCCCAGCAAGTCTTAACCACGAGCTGCTGGGATCATGTGGTGTAGGCAGGGAAGCTGATGCTGGGTGCTCTGGAGCTGTGGGGCTGGTTGAAGTGGTCCTTTTTTCCCCACTGGTGCCCTGGCTGCCAGTGCCCAGCATGTCCTCCCCTTCTCTGTGGCCGCTCTGCCCTGTTCTGCCAGCATGGCCCTGAGCTCAGTGCAGACCTTATGTCTCAGTGAAAGAGGATTGCTGGTCCTTTTTTATTTATTTCTTCCCCATCCTTGTATTCCTCCTTTCTAGGTGGTGGCTCCTATGCAGCCCATCTGAGGGTTCCCCAGCATGCCCACCTGCTCCGGTACAGCTGTCCCTCAGCAGTAATTCTCATTGCAGTCCACTCTGCTCTGAGATGTCATCTGCCTCCTTGATTTCTGCCTTGCCTTAGTTTCAAGGATCCCTATCCAGTCCTTATCTCTCATTCTCCAGGCCCACAGTTCAAGCTGTTTGTTTTCAAAGGCCTTTGAGATGTCCACCCACCAGGTCAAGCTGAGCCTCCCTCGTCGGGAAGTTTTAAGCACTGGATTTAGTCCTCCATGGAGAAAAACTCCCAGCTCTTTTGAATGGAGGCGAGCTGGCTGGTGGGAGACTGGGCTGCAAAGGAGGGAAGGAATGGGGATGAGTGTTGAAGCGGTTCCTTTCCCACCTTGTGTTATCCTTCGTGCTCTGCAAGGACCCTGATCTCCTTTCACAAGTGCATTATTTAATGCTACTGTAAAATGCGGTAGTTGCCAAAACCACTTCCTTTTCCCCCATTTTTTTGCGAGCTGTACTGTTATGGGCTGTGGTGCACAGGGCTCTGGTTGGCTCCTTGCTCGAGCCTTCTGGGCAGTCATTCAGGTTTAACTTACCTGAGCACAGATACGGCGCACTCAGCAGAAATGGCAGTCATTTCTCCGCTTGCCTGGCAAGGCTCATCCTTGGCAGTTTCCCAGTGTGATCCCCAGTCATGGTTGGTTTGGAGGTAGTTTTCCATCGTCTCGTGGCAAGTGCTGTGGCGGAAAGCATGCCTGCTCCCTTTGCTGTGTCCAAAGCAAGGTGTTAGGGCTTGGGCAGTTAGGTCTGGTTATGTGAGGTCCTTGGAGAGGGAACTTCATCATCATCATCAGGGATTTGCTCCCTGACTTAGTCTCAGGAACTGCTTCAGCTCCAAGAATCGAGAATTAGTATTGGATTGAAACTCCTGAAAGTCAGTTTTTGAGTGCTTTTTGACTATGCAGTCAGAAGATGCCCAAACCATAGGTGATTCTTCTTGGGAAGGAACCCAACCTTACAAGGTCCTGAATGCTTGTTTCTTTGGTGTTTAGAAAGGGATGCTGGAAATGGGACACCACGGATGAACGCAGGTCCCTCCTGCAGGATGCTTGAGTCTGGTCATGTGCCAAACAGAGTCAGTGGCAGTCCTGTGACTAAAACTAGGAGGCAGCATTCACTGTGGTCCTTGATTTTTAACTAAGAGGCAGAGCTGGCATTGATTGGCATCAACCATGAAATAAATTAACGGCTGTTGTGCAGCTCCAAGTGCTGATTTCAGGGGATTTTGGTGAGTTTGGGAGTTTGGAGCCTGGCTGCTGAATTTAAGGACAGGTGAGGAGGTGTGGTGGGTTCAGGACACCCATGTTCGGTGGTTGGAGACATGTGTTGCTCTTGGATGTGTCAGCTGGTGCACTGGTGACAAGCTGATCCTTTTCCCCAAGATTCAGCTGTCCGCTGTGTAGAACTGTTGCTGCTGTTGTTGTGGCCAGTGGGTGTCTGGGAGCTCCCCTGGCTTCATGCCTCCAAATCCTGCATGCCTCATGATTGCATGGATCAAGATGATCTGAGGCCAAGATGTGCATATACTCCATGGGAATACCAGTTCCAGCAAAGAAATACCAAAGCAGAGAACCTGCAGCTGGCAAAGCTAGTACAATGGGTCCACTTTTGCGTGGAGACCTCTGTGTCATCACGTTACAGATGGGGAAACTGAGGCACGGAGCCATCACTTGTTCAGGGTCCTTCATCAGGCCAGCAGCAACTTGGGGGCATACCCTGCCTGACATGGTGCCCTAAGGCACATCAGCAGCTATCAGCTGCTGACCACTTTGCTTTGGCTGTCTCCTGTCCACATGGATGCTGTGCCGAGCAGAAAGGCGACGGGTTGATTTGAAACCTGCTGTGGTTCTGAGACCAGCTTTTATCCCTCCGAGCAGTAACGAAAGCCGAACACTTTGCATTTCTCTTTAACCAAACCAATGCCTCCTCTGCCTGTCTTTGTCCTCACAGGGGCTGTGTCATCGGACCGACTTTTCATTTCAACGTACCTTCCCTCCGCTTCGGTGACGTCTCTTTCGGTGAGTGTTCCCTGGGCTTGGAGCATAGGTTGAGAGGTCTGTGCATCACCAAAACAGAGCACCTGAACAGAAGAGCACCTGTCACTTGTGTTCCTCTGTAGCAGCCTTCGAGGTGTTAAAACCAGGGCTGCTGGTGGCTTAGGCAGTGTTGTGCCATCATGAGGTCAGACCAGGACCAAAGGAACAGAAAGTCAGTGTTTTCTGGTGTCCCTCATAGTCTGTTCAGCTCCAACCTCCCAATGCTTGGCAGCAGAATGGCTGTGAAAGACCTTGTGCCAGAAGGGCCCAGGGGATGGGACTGCAGGAGAAGGGAGTTGAAGCCACATGCTAGCCTGTAGCTGCTCTGGGTGAATGTGCGTGTTGCAAGGGGAGGACACCATTTCCCCACCTGACCTTCAGTGTGAGATGTTGATGAGTGCTGTGAGGGCACCTCATTCTCACCTCCCAGGTAATATGCCCAAGCAATAGCTCGGCATCGGGCACTGATGTCCTCCGAGATCTGGGCTCCTTCTCCTTCCCTGCCAAAAGCCCAGGTCTGCTGATGGAGCTGGTGGCTGAGCATCCAGAGCATCTCCATTAAAGTGCAGATTCTCGTTCTCCACCTCCGTCTCACAAAAGGCTTTTTACTGAGATGTTCTAAAGTTGAAATGTGAAATCAATTGTGATTGAAGGGCCATTATCATTCTGCACCCAGGATGCCTCTGTGTTTTCATGCTGCTCATGGACTTTCTAAGAAAGCTCATTACCTTTCCTGAGCTGCTTCCTCCCCTCCCTACATCACCACTCTGCCACTTCTTTATTTCCTTTTGAATAAATAAAACCAGAAATGCACCAGGCAGAAATAGGGTTATGTAATAGGAGCTTCATCCTACTTAATCTGATTTCGTTAATAAGGCCTTTTGAGCTGAAGGGAGCTACTGTATTTTTGCTTCTTTTAGCTCTGCTGCTGACTGTTGTCTGCATCTGGAGACTTCGGTCTCCTTTGGGACTGTGAAGTCTGTGTTTGTCCTTTCTGTGTGTCTCCTGCCTCCCTGCTGGAGTAGTTGCTGGAGGTGGGCAGTGGTCACTGTCGATGGGCATGGATGAACTACCTGCTGTGTCTGCAGTTGGTTTTCCTCCCCATCTGTATTCAAGTAACGCTTGGTAAGCAGGCCATGGGAGATGTCTCCTTCTCACAGAGCTGGCCATCCAAGGCAGATGTCCACTCCAGAGCAGGTTGTGGGCTGATGTCCTGTCTCTGCAGCACATCCCCACCAGGTGTGGTTGTATCACTGCTTTTCCATTATGGAAAGCAAGTATCCAAGCTAAAGTGATGTAAACCCTTGCGGGCAGTAACCAAAGCCAGTGTGCAGCATGGATGTGATGTCCCTGTTTGTTAGGTAAGGTGAGACACGGTTCCTGCTAATTTCTAAGCAAGCATCAGGCTTGCCTCCTGTGAAGTGGGCTGCAGGTTGTCACGAGCTGAGTCTGATTGCCCCCAGACAGGAGATGCCTTGAGGATGCTGCCTAGAGAAACTGCATTAGAGTGCTTTGCATCGTGCTGTAGTAGCCAATTGCATCCATCCTTTCTTTTACTGGAGCTTCTCCTCGATGACAATACACTGCTTTTATATGTTGAAAACTGTGGGAGTGTTCGTGGAGTTAACAGGGAATGTTACGGACTGAATTTTCAGAAAAAATGGTCTGTCTGGATGTACGCTCATAAGCGAGAAATAACTGATGCTGGTTTTGGGGCATGTGAGAGCGCTCCTCAGGTAAAGAGAGACAAAATTCTGGTGTTCGGGATCACTAAGAGTGGGCATTACCAAGGAAACAATCTCTGTGATCAGCATAAAAGAGAGCTTAAGTGACAATGAATTCCTTGCTTAGCTTCTCAACTAGCTGTGATTCAGATTGAAAAGAGCTAAACTCCAGGCACAGTTTTATCATAACAGGATATTCACACCAGGACTCAGGGGGATAACTGGGGCGTAAATTCATATTTGTGTCATTTCCTAGGCTTTCCTCGCACCTTGTCATGTCGCCTCACTAACACCTCCTTGGTGCCCATGACCTTCAACCTTCGCATTCCTGGGGACGGCTCGGGAGAGCCCAGTGTTACCAGTTTTGTTCCTTTGTCGGACAACACTCACTCATACTGGAGAAGGGGAGCCCAAGGTCTTGTGAAGCCAACCGAATTTACCATCACGCCGTGCAGAGGGACCATCCGCTCCCAGGGGGTCGTGGATATCCAGGTATGGGAAGAGTCCGGCCATACGTGCTTCAGCAGGTGGAGCTGAAGCTTCACTGATGCATGAGAGGGCTTTAGTGCTGCCAGCATAACGCGAGTAAGATATATGCATTAGTGTTAGGCTTTTGTTGGCTGGGTTACTCTGGGACGTTTCAGAAGGAGCACCGTTTTGTTTCCAAAATCCTAAGCGGAAGGTCTTGTACCGTATAGTCAGGTACAGAAGCCACTCCTGTGTTTTTGAGAGCTGCTTAGAGCGATCTCTTGGATTTAAAGTGGGCAGAGGAAGGATGAGGACAGAAGGTGGCTGTTAAAAAGAGAGATGTCATTGGATAAAGCAGTTTGCCTTTCTTCCCAGTCTAATTTCTCCTGTCCTGTTGAGCAGGAGGAGCTGTATTCACTGCAGCGATCCCCAAGGGGGACTGCAAAAGCTCTGGCAGCCGTGAACTGCACAGCATCTGCTGGGCCACGTTTTGCTCTCAGCTTGCCCCTGTAAAGCTGAACTCATTCTGTTCAAGGCAACAGATTTCCTCTGGATTTATGCTATTCTAGTCGAGATTACAAACTGGTCCCTTAATTTTAATACAGTGGTGAGTAGAGCATTAGTCTAATTGTGCTTTAATTTAGCTTGCATATACCCTGATAACTGCACGGTGTATTTAACAGAGCAGATCTTGTCAGAAGACTTTTATTACTTGCAGAGCCTGTGCTCTGTACATGGACCAGCAGAAGAATTAGGGCAAAATCCTCCCTTTCCTTACTGTGGAAGGAGAACCGGAGGACACCACACACGGACGATGGCTTTTGGGAGCGATGAAGTATTTGATGGTCTTCTCTTCCCCCAGGTCACCCTGTGTTCCAACACCGTGAAGAGATACGAGCTGGCACTGGTGGTGGACGTGGACGGTGTTGGCAAGGAGGTGTTGGCATTGCCTCTCACAGCCAGGTATCACCGCTTCCCTTGCAGCTCATCGTCTCTCCTCGTGCACCCCCCACCAGCACACTGCCTTGCACGCGGTTTTCTGGCTCCATCTCAAAATGAGAAGCGTTGCTTAATGAGCTAGTTCTACCCAGCTAGCTAGGAGAACAGCAGTGCTTTGAAAGCAGTCCACGTTGAGAAGCACCTGTGCTCAACGGACAGGCATGGGGCTGAGCCTTTTTCTAAAGGGAACAGTAATTATATTCATGTTTGGCCTGGCTTTTGGTGCTTGAGGTGTAAGAAATTTCCAAAGGGCTGCCCCTCCTTCTTCCTGCAAGTGGTGGACTTGTGCTGGGTTGCGACCAAAACGCAACATTCGTTTGGGACGCAGCGATCAGCCAGCTGAAAGCTGGTGTCTGGTTCAGTTAACGAAGGCATGTGCAAATGGGGAAGGGTCTTGTGTCAGGACTGGTGAGGGGAAGTAGAGGCAAGATCTTAGGACAGGGAAAATAGTCCTTGATGTGGAAGGTGAGCTCAGGTTTCTCTGCTTTCCTCTGGTTCTTCTGAGACGTACTGTTCTCAGATTTAAGCCAAAAGCTGTTCTTGCTGCAGCCAGATTCGATGCTGTTGTGCTGCAGTGGGTGTCAGTTTAATTGCAAGAGGCAGAGTCGTCCAGTCAGTGCCTGGGCTGCAATTCCGTAAAAGAAGTGCAAATGGGAGCAGACAGTGTATGGACCCGTGAGGGTCAAGGAGCAAGGTGGCTACAGAAGTGGGGAAGGGGTGGCCAGCCACTGCGTGAGGCAGGTGGTGGCTTGTGCCCTCTGCTGCTGGGGTAAATGGCTGAGTTTTCAGGCAGGGCAAGAGAGGTATGGGAGAGGAGGGAGTAATTTTTACTGAGATTGTGGGGTCTTGTGTTCCCTGAGGCTTGGTGAGCCCTGGTCATGGGTGGGAAGGCTCCCCTGGAGCTCATGCCTTGCTGAGAGCGTCAGGAGGGTGCAAGGTGTCTTTGCAAGCCTCCTGGGGCGAAGGTGCCCATCAGACAGCTCTGGGACAGGGCACAGTGCTCTGCCTGGGCACTTGGCAGCCTCTACAATGCTGAGACTCAGGGTTTGCTCCTCCTTTACAAGAGGTTGTTGTATAAGAAGAAATTAAAGGCAATTGGTTGCTGTAGGGGTCTTAAACGTCCATTTGACAGTGACACGTGTTACGCGTCATTTCATGCTATTTGGGGAGTAAATAAATTCTACATTCTCTCAGTATCTCCAATTCCCTTTTCGTCATCTCTTTGCCTAGATGTGTCGTTCCTCGGCTGCGAGTGCTCAACCCGGTCGTGACATTTGGACGGTGCTTTCTAAAGTACCCGTATCGGCAGATGCTGACGCTTGAGAACGACAGCAATCTCCCAGGCTGCTACGCAGTTCTTCCTCAGGTTTGGCATCGCATCCACCTCCTTTCCTCCAATGTTGTCAAGGGGTATATTAGGAAAAAAGGAGTTTTGGAGAAGACCTTGCTGGTTTATAGTCAAACCTAAAGGTTTGCTGAGAATAGGAACCTACCTGAATAGAAACTTTAGAAAGCAGTTAAATAGGAACCTGCCTGAATATAAACTTTAGGAAGCAGTTCATAGTCTAGTCTTCGGGGTGCTTTCCCGTAGGAGAACTTAGAAGGTCATGAAAGGCTGTTGCAAGGAGGCTGCCAGCACAGGAGCAGGTGTTTGTGCATGCAGCAGCTCTCGGACCCCCTCAGGATGCTAAG
The DNA here is from genome assembly GCF_030936135.1 of Gavia stellata. Classification (NCBI taxonomy): domain Eukaryota; kingdom Metazoa; phylum Chordata; class Aves; order Gaviiformes; family Gaviidae; genus Gavia; species Gavia stellata. The sequence goes on from NW_026776931.1 coordinate 155,684, forward strand.
CCCATACTGGTCTTGCATTTGTTTTTGTGCCTTTCTGCTTTCTCCTAGGGATTTTTAAAAATGTGCATGAATTGTCATTGTGGTAGATGTCAAGGAGTTCAGAGTGACCTTTGAGGAAGCTTTAAAGTTGGTTTTGATTCCGTGCCTTATAGGAACACAAGAAGGATGCTCCTGTGTGGTACTCCAGCCCCACGCCATGCGGGATTATCCAGCCTCGCAGCTTGGTGGAGGTCCCGGTTACACTGGAAGCCCAGGTGATGGGAGAGCAGGACACAGTGGCTCGTGTCGCGGTGTTTGGGAGCAAAGGATCCCCGCTGGTGAGTGCTAGGGGAGATGTGTGCCTTTGTGCGACTCATCTTGGTGGGGCATAAAGTGTACAGGGATTCTTCCTGGGAAAACAAGAACTTGTAATATATGGCTGGTGTGGACAAGGAAAGAAGGGATCCGTGGCATGAGCAATGGCTCATGCCCAGAGAAGAGGAGGGATGGTATTCTCTTAGGTGGTAATCCAAGTGTCTGACACAGCATTTCATTATGGATATGTGAGATGGGATAACAAGCCCAGTCTAAAACGCAGCACGATCCCTGCCTCTCCTACTCTGCTGTATTATTAGATGAGCAGCAACCGCTACTTCATTAGGACTTTTGCTCAGGAGCGCACAGGGACCTCCCAGAATCCTGCTAAAGCAAGCACGTAAGAAACCATGCTGAAGTGATGTTTTGTCCAAAGCTGGATTTAAGCTTTTCTGAAGTCAGGCCCATCATGTTTGAGAAATATCCATCAAATCTCTTTGCCGAAAGTCCCAGCTGAAGACATGTGAGTCTCCACACCATCTGCATACACAACAGCAGCAGCGACAACAAAATGTAGTCAAGAGACCGTTGTATGTAGTGTCCTGGCTTCATCTAGCTGAAATCTAGATGAAATTTAGTTACACTTTAAATGAAAATGATGCTAACTTTTGAAGCAGCTGTTTTAAAATGTCTTGTCATCTGTCTGAGCATGAAGGAGGATGTCAGAGGATTGCTGGGAACCTTAAGCTTTCTGTAACAGGAAGGCAGGCTGACATTTTGAAAGTAGTTGAGGGATTTAAACTTCCATTAAAAGGACTGGAAATGATGCTGCTAAATCCCCTGGATGCCACTGAACCTCTCAACCCAGGCCCTTGGGGGTGTGCAATGTAAAGCAGTCAACGGGAAGGCCAGGCAATGCAGGCTTTGCAGGGAAATGTGAAGTTTGACAAAAGAGTTGCTCGTAAATATAAGGCATGCTTCCCTTCAGAAGAAGGGTTTCCCCCCACTAGAATTTATGTCTGTTATTCATATAATACCAGGAATACACACAAGCATAAATCAGAGGCAAGTAACTTGCATGATCTGTACTCTGAAGAGCCTGCTTTGCTTCTGACTTGTGCTGGTTGTCACAGGTGTCACTTTGGGAGTGTTAACGAAGTTAGTCTCCAAGTGGGGCTGTGCAGCAGCAGAAGTCAGGGAGGGTGGTTTGGGGCAAGACTGAGCAGGAAGAGGGGTGGGAGCAGGCACAGGGTACAGGGAAGAGAGCTAACAGTGTGGAGGAGGTGTGAAAAAGCAAGCGTGGGAAACCGGGTTTCTTTACCCCCTGATACCGGGAGCTTGTGGCTTTCAGATGGGATGGCTCCAGATCCCACACGTGCTCCAGGCCTTCTGTTTCAGTCTTACCACACTGGAAATTTCAAACCACCCTAATTATCCCTCAGTCTAGGAGTACTCTTAGAGCTGTCTAATCTTTTTCAACTTTCCCTGTTCTTTTTGATCTTTCCTACCTGCTTCCTGGAGCAGAAGATCCATTTAGTGAGTGTTGGAGAAGGACCAGTTGTCTCCGTGCACCCGAGTAAAATAAATTTTGGCCGTATCCAAGTTTTACAAGATGCTTCCCAAACTCTCCGCCTCTGCAATCAGACTGTCATCCCTGCATCTTTCTGGACAGAGATGGTAAGTATCTGTGGGGCTCTTTTCCAGCAAAAATGGTCCATAGCAGCCTGTGACTTGACCTTTCTATGCAACATTTCCATATTGCTCCCCGAGGGAGAAAGGGAGATATTCCATCACAACGCGGGAAGAGGAGCCTGGCTCTGGGAGCGGTTTTCTCTGGGGAACCCCTCAGTAAAATAGAGAGTTTGCATAGATGTTTGAGCAGAAATGAGTCTGGATCACTTTTACAAGTTGTCCCTTTGTTTTGTGGAAGGTATTTAGCTCTGAGAGTCATGCTTTTGGAGCTCTAGGCGATGAAGGGAACCCTGTGGCCCTTTGCTCCTGAAAGGGCATGGGTTTCCCTGTGGTTTCCCTGTTCCGTCTGCATCTGCTTTGCCTCAACCTCCAGCTGACGATAGAGACTAGGGTGTGAGGTCTGTCCTCCAACTGCTGGTGGTGAGGCGAGTTTCACCCCTACTGGGGGTCACCCCAGCTGGGTTGTTGCCCAAAGATATGCTTGTAAGGGTGGTGTAGCGATGGAGTCTGTGGACTCCGTAGCGTTGCAGAGCATCTCTGGAGACTAGCTGCAGAAGAAGGTTATTTAATTCATGGAGGCTGCCTAGTGTGACAAGCTGCCTAGCAGGAGGAGAGCTTGGCTGCTTCCCTGGCAGGGGGAGCGGGGCTGATGCAGGCGGGAAGGGCTCGGGTGCTGAGGCTGGGTGGGATGTGCTCCCCACTGCAGGGGGGATCGAGGCAGGAAAACAGGGTTTGGAGGGGGTTTGTGCTTCTCTGTGCTAGGTGGGTTGAAGTTCTGGGGCTGGTTAACCCAGGCTGAATTTCCCTCTTGCTGCTTTTGCAGCTTGTTTGCTCCAGTTTCTGTGCCCCGGAGCATCAACATAACCTCAAAGTGGGGGATTCCCAGGGCAGCTTTCTTTGGCTCCACAAAGAAAATCTGCTTTCCATCTCTGCAGAGAGCAAGCCACCTCGGATGGGTGGTACTGGTGTGTAAATGATGGGGTTTGCATGCTTGTACCCAAGACTGACCTGCAGAGCTCCATTTAGGTCCTGCCATCGGGGTGTGATGCCTTCCCTCCCTCCCCTGGGCAGCTTGCAGTGTAGCCAGGGGGCTTGCAGGGGTGTATCTGCCTCTCCATTGCCTCAGTGCCCTAACTTATGGGACTGGGCAATAAAACCCATCCTGCTTCCCTGCGATCTCTGCAAATATTGTGCTAATCAATAACTAGAATGGTAATATGAGGTGGTTCAGGGATGGTTTCTTTCCCTGCAGCAAAGATGGCCTCTGCTGTTCCATAGCCCCTCTGCTGACTTCCCAGCATGGAGTTACCCCATGGTGTGAGCATCTCAGCTTCTCAGGATAGCTGCTACTATCCTGGAGATGTTCAAGGAGGCAGGTGCTGGGAACCTGCTGGATCAGCCGTTTCAGCAAGGGCTCTTCAGACTCTTCAGGACGGTGATGCTGAGCCTGCCTGATGGGAGCAGCACCGTGGCAGGCGAGGTGTGCTCCAGCTCCTCCCTTGCCCTCAGCAGCTGCCTACTTTGGTGCTGTTTTGTTGCCTCGGTTGAAGTTTTGCCCTTTGCTGCTGCCTTAGGCTGCCTGGCAGTTTATTGATGGGAAGAAGAGGGGACTGAATAATTTTGGAGATAAAATTTGAGATGCAGTCGGGTGTCAGGGTGACCTGCACATGTAGATCTGAGAGCAGAACTGGCTCCGGCCGTCCCTTAGCCTAGCTGGTGGGTGACCTGGGCATCCTTCATTCATTTGCGCCCCTGAACCCAAGTCTTGTGTTCTCGAAGATGCCAAAGCTGCTGCTTTGATTTCCTGCTTGGAGACTGCCGCAGGACAGCGAGCTGGGATTTCCCTGTTTCCCGTTTGATGGCTAATCTCAAAACCCTGGCTCTTTGCAGTTAGGCTTCTAGATCACAGTCCCCACTCGAAAGAAAGAGCTCTTGATTGAAATTTTCAGAGCAGTGTTGGATCAGCAACATTACAGCATGCTGACTGGCAGCTCAACAACCTGAATGAGATTAGATTAAGGGGCAGCAACAGGGCAAATAAAAGGCTGGTGCCTTGTTCAAAACAGAAAAGGAAAATGCTGTAATGCAGATGGCCATGGTGGTATCCTTAACCACCACATGCAAATTGCTGTTCCTGTCAAGTCAAGCTTTCTTCTTGCTTTATGGGAGAAAAGAGCATGATCTGAGGAAGCTGAGATGTTTTTTGTGGATAACTTCACTTTGGGATAGAGACTTAAGGAATTACCTGGAGTACTCCTCATCGTGCACAGGCTTCCCCGTACCCCTCTTGTGTCTGTCGGATGAGTTGTGGGGAGCAGCACTGAGCATCTCTGCCACCAGAAGGAAGGAAATAAAAAACCCCTCCAAAGCTGTGCCTTGAGATGGGGCTTTTTGGGTTTGTAGTGGAGTGTAGGGACTTCATACCCTAGTCCTTGGTTGGCTTATCCCTGCTTGCTGGGGTAGCTGCAGGGCTGTGACCCTTGGGGCCAGCGTGTCATCCCGTGCTCATCCACTGAATCCTGTGTGTGTCTGACGTACCTTTCTTTGTCAGATTGCTTTCCCAGCTGCCAGGCAGCCAGCCCTGTTAGAGCATCCTGTGGATCCCGCAAGGGGAGGATTTGCCTTTTTTGTGGTAAAAAAGACTGGAGGAATAGGTCAACATGAAGGAGCTGCTGCAGCTTAGCTGGAGGCTGATGTGACCTGCTGAAAAAAGTGGCCGTTTCTCCTCCTTGCTGCCGCTGTCATCTTCTTTTCCTGTTTCCCTCAGTGTCTAATTTTTGCTGTATTGACAAGTGCAAAAGAGTTGTATTGATTAATGGAAGCGTTTGCTTTCCCTGCAGAAAGGCAGAGAGAAAAAAGCATCTTTCTTTGATTTCCTACTTGTTTGTTGTCACTCTGTCTCCTCAGGCATCTTTTATTTGGCTACCAAGAATGACATGTCTCAGCATCACAGAAGGCAGCTGCATATCACACCTGTGTGATCAGGAAGGAAAAGACAAGGCCTAGGGTGCAATTTTTGTTCATCAGCGGCAGCTTTCTTCTGCCTGCATAACCACCGTGCTGGGTGTGTTATGTGCTACCGCAGGGAGGCAAACGGTGTTTTCCTGGTGCCTTGTAATGAGGGAGGAGAGAGGAAAGCTTTCTTGGGACTTCCCCTTCTAGTGACGGTGCTCTGTTTCCTGATTTTGGGGTCCTGTCTCCTTTGACGGGATCCTTGACCTCCCTAATCCAGAGCCCTGTGCTCCTGATGGAGCTCACTGCCGCGTGGTCTCCAGCAGCGGTCATCCAGCCAGATGTGTTGTCGTCTTCAGGAGAGTGCCTGGGGAGCAGATCCCCTTCCACCTTCCCAGGGATGAGCTGCCCTCAGATTCAACTGGAGGTGATGTTGCAGAAGAGACCATGTTTTGTTTATTAAAAAAAAAAAAAGAAGCTGCACCTGTTTATCTTCTCACTGGGATTCCCTGGAGAGAATCAAGTGATTTTCAGGCAGCATATAAAGAGTTTTGGTCAAACTTGGTGTAAGCAAGGAGAGAACATGCAGTTCCCATTCCCATATTTGCTTCTCTCCTCATTTAGTGCAGGTTTTGTTTCATTTCCTGATTTCATTGCATATTATCTCAAGCTTTTGACGACATTCCCTTTATTAAAGAAATGGTCATATGGAGAGACAGCAAAACAGGGAGATAAACTTCAAACCAGTGCCGATAAAGGGATGCTGCTTTAGTGATTCTGTTTCTTGTTCTGGCTGATGCGCAATTTTGTTGTTATCTGAGTGAATTGCTCAGGCTGCGGGGAGGGAAGGCTTTGAAGAGCCTGGAACTGAGTTTATTAGTTTTGCCAGTGCCTGGAATAATTTTGATGCCTTTGGCATGCTCCATCCGGGGATGCAGGCATGCAGACCTGACCTGCAGTCAGCCTAAGGAGTTTTCATAGCTGGGGCACCTCCCCACGCTGCCAGGACCCTGAATGCTCAGCAAGTTACTGCTTCCCTGTCCTCCCGCTAGTCTTACCCTCGTTAGCAGAGGTTGTTTTGGGGGGGTATTTAAAATGCTTTCCATGACTTTGAAGTGCTGCTTGGTTTTCTGGTGTTCTTCTCCCTTGGGCTGGCTGGTGTCCTGTTAGAGCTCAGTGCCACCAGCCTGACAGATGGAAACTCAAGCTGACTTCACCTGGATCAGGCACTTGGATCATGTCAGGCCTGCAAGCTCATCCTTGCTTTTCATTAAAAAAAGAAGAAAAAAGCCTTTTCTCTTAGAATACTGCGGTGTTTTGGGTGAGTAGTGCCTGTCGTCCCAAACACAGCACTGGACTGTGGGGTGCATGTGCCACTAACACCGTGATGGACACTTTGAAGCCGTACATCTACATCCCAGTGCATTTCATGCTGGCCAGGGGACATTGCATGCGTTTCTCTTTGTCTGCTGCAAGCTTGCTCCCTGCGACTGTGGTTTTAAATGGACCGGGGGTCCAGCCCCCTCATTGCCCCATCTGTAGCGCAAGGTGCATGAGAAACCAGAGGAGAAGAATGCTTGGGAAGCCCGGGCCATGCCCACAGGGCATGTCTTGCCCTTTCTTTCTGCTTAGTTCTTTACTGCCCTGCTGTAAACACTTAGAGCTGAATGTTTCAAAGCCAAGGACAGTGGGACACCTCGCTGCAGCTGGTGATCAGTGGGGACCGAGTGCTTCAGTCCTTCAGGGGCTGTTGAGAAGCACTGCCTAACTCCTGGGAGAGACGACCGGTTTTGCAGAGTTATTCTTCAGGCTCTCAGCAGTATCCCCCAGGCATGTGGCTGCCACGGTGGGATTTGAGCAGTCCTGGCTTCCTCTGGCCTTGAGCCTTCATGCAAACCCGGCCACCGTTGTTGGGAAGCCAGGAGAGAGAAAGTAGCTTCCCTTGGTGCGCACTCCAAAAGAGAGACCAAAAGAGGAGGGGGAATAACCTTCTCCTGAGGATGAGCATCTCTTGGGTTGGGCAAAACGGGGTTAATGAAGTGAGTCTGTTAAAGGAGGGTAAACTACAGGTTGCATAAGCTCCTGCGTAGTTGCTGTTTGCAGACACCGTAGCTTAGATTTAGGGAAATGAAGCCTTTCTGGTTTTTACCCTCGTGTCTTTAGTCCTTCCTTTTCCTGCACCCCACAAGAGACCAGGGTCCGTGGTTTCCTTGCTAAGTTAGTGTTTGGCTTGTCTTGCAGGCTGGCAAACGTTCGCGCTGGAGGATTGAACCCAGTAAAGGAGTGATCCCCCCCGAGAGCGAGGTGTCTGTAACCATCATCGCAAACTTGGATGACACGGAGAAATTCAGGGACGAGGTGAACCTGTTCATAGAGAACAGCCGTTCCTATGTCATCCCCGTCCGGGCTGTCGGCATTGGCACCACCATTGTCACTGACAAACCCTTTGGTCCGGAGCTCAACTTGGGATGCCACTTCAGGTAGGCTACCTCTCAGCTCCCGCTTCTGCCGCGGGCTCAGCCAGGAGGAGTTTTGCTGTAGTCCTTCAGGCTAGTTCTCCTTCCGTGCTCAAGGTCCTGCCTCTGTTTCACTGAAGCCACAAGAATTCCTTTAGAAGCATTTTATGGCCATTTAAAAGATGTTAGATGCCCTCAAAAGCCACCAAAATGGACGCCAGTTGCTAAATTGTCACTGAATTGCCCTTACTTATAACGCATTTATTTCCTCACTTTATCAAATAAAGATACGGAGGAAGAACAGTAGGTCCCCGAAGCCTCCGGCTGAAAAACGCTACATTACGAGTATAAACATATTTCCCTTTGGAATAACATGGCTTGCTTTTTCACTCACTGTGGAGTATCATCTTGCAGCAGCGGAAAACCGTGGAGGTAGCTTGTTAGCAGCTCCTCGACTAAAGTAATAGTGCTGCTTTATTTCCCCTCTGCCTGGGAGTCCTGGAGGAGCAGCAGAATTTGTCTTTGCCCTGTATCATGCCTCAGTTCACTCGTCATCCCCGGCTCCCCTGCCAGACTGCTCTTTATGAGACGTAGTTGCTCTTTCCTGGTTTCTCCTGCCTGCTTTCCTCCCTGTCTCCTCTGTCAAGACCGTAGCAGCAGCCCGGGGCACGGGCAAGTGAGGATGGCTGCAGGCCCAGCTCTGAAAGGGAGAGGAGGAGAGGTCTGCTGAGGTTGGGCGGGATAAATTGAGAGTATTCATTGAAAGAGCTTGGCTGGGAGGAGGGGATTTGTTGATGCTACCGTGTGTGTCTGAAACCAGGCACGTCCTTCTAAACAGGGGAGGAAAATAAGCCTTTGCAAAGTGCTGCTTGCCTTGTGTTGGAGACCTTTTGGGGCGAGAGGCATCATCTTCTCGAGGTGCCTGTTCCTTTCCCTGGCTGCAAAGAGGGTCCACCGTGCTCCGATACCTACATTTTTGGTTAGAAAGAGCAGGTTAATCCTACCTTAAGCATTTAGGATAGATTTTTAGCGACTTAAATATGCATCCACAAGCCATCCGCATCAGCAGGGACGTTGCAGGGAGGTTGGTGCTTGCCCAGCGTGTCCTGTGCTCTGTGCAGCCGCAGATTGGCTACACAACACAGGGGACAATGTTGGGGTCGTTCATGTCATTGTGCTCTGCCCCCCTTCACCCGCAGGCTCTGTTTGGAGTTGTTGCCGTTGGTGTCAGCTGCAGAACTGCCACCGAGTGAGCTGTGGTGGGACCCCGGTAACATCTCTGATGAGTTGGGCTTTCCCAGAGCCACAAATTCTGCATCTCCCCAGAGCTGCTCTGAGCTTTCATCCGTTGCTCTCCACAACACACACCATTTCATACTAAACTTGTAAACCTCATTATTTTTTTTTAACAGTCTGTTCCACAGACTTGTTTGTTCTATAGTATATGCTTGTGTGTTTGTATTTAGCTGCTTATGGCAGACATGCATTTTGTAAGCCACATGTTCTGTACCTTTCAAAAAGACAATAACTGTTCCAGGAACGCTTCATTTCCTGGTCATGCTCAGCTTTATAGAGGGTAAAATAATGACTCCAGACTAGCCTGCGGTTAGTGTTTCTTTACCTGAAGGAATCAATTTCCATTGAATATTCATCTGGCTTTATATCTAGCTCTAGTTATTCATCTCTGGTTGTCGCTCCGTTCCCTCAGCAGCCAGAGCTGGTCTTGCTGCTGTGTTCGTATTGAAGAGGGAAAAAGGTACTAGAAAGGAAGGAAAATGATCAGGGTGTTGGTGAGGGTGTCTTGCCCAGAAAGGCCAAAGGGGATCTGTGAGCTCAGCTGTGGCTGCCTGGTTCGTGCAGTCAAAGCCAAGACCCTGGGAGTGGTCTTTCCACCTTACTTGGGGTCTTGGGAACTTAATTCTCTTCCGGTTGGTCAGAAGCCCAACTGCCTGCACTGCATGTGCAACACAGATGATTTTGGAGGCTGTAGACTCCGAGGAGTTGTTGGGTTGTGGTGTTGTACCAGAGGGAAGAATGAGGAATGACGGGAGGAATTTGGGAAAGTGAAACCATGAGAAATCAGGAAAAAGTCTTGAACATAAGAGCATCCAGCTTCAGCAGAGGGTTTTTGTGTGGAGTGCAAGACATCTCTTTCCTAGGGCGATTTCTTTTCAAAGCAGCTCTAGTAGGGCACAGTACAGCCTAGGAATGAGTGATCCCCTCTTTACCTGAAGGCAGGCTGGCTATTTGGGTTTTTGCCATGTATCCTTTCTACTAAGCTTCCAAGGGAGGGTTTGCTGGCGTTGGCCCTTCTACCACTTGTTTCCCTTAATATAGTTATATATTTTTTTAATCAGTTCCTACAGCTTTCTGTAAGGATTATGCTTAGCGATGGGGCACATCAAAACAAGAATCATTTGGGGCAGGGATTATTACGATTGTAGACAGCACGTGACTCAAGTGCCTTTTGTGGATTATGGGGTGTAGCGGTATGGATGTTTGAGTGCAGCATAAATAGGGTGTAGCATAGAAAGAGAGAGGGCTGTTGAGGAGACAAGTGACTGTCACTTTAGGGCAGTAATACCTGTTGATGTTTGATGGCCAAGATCCCATGGCACAGTTTTTATCCAGGCTATTAAAATCCTTTATGTCCACGGTCGGGGGTTTTCTGGACGCCCTGCTAGCACCCGCTGGGTGACGTGTGACTCTTGCATGCAGGTAGTGAAGGAGCGGCTGCTGTGTCACGCCATGGTGGGGAGCAAGGCAGGGAAGGCACAGATCATGCAAGTGGACGTCACCTGTGAGTTCGTTGCTCCCATTCTGCAAATATCCTGCAGAGAAATCACTTTCCGGGTGGAGAAGGTAAGTCTGCGGATTGCATGCTGGCATTGAATAGCTTGGCTGATGACTGAGAGCCCGTGGGGTGTGTGTGCTTGTGTTCAAAGGGGGAAGTTAAATATCTTGTCCGAGTCCTCAGGGTTTTGACTATTGATTTGAGCAGGACCAAGCTTTTGCCATTAACATGGAGATCATTATTTCGCTCCTCTGGGCTTGTGGACAGTCTCACCAGCCTTTCTTGATGTGGATACAGAATTGAGCTGCTGAGCCAAGGGCACAGGGTGAGACGTGTGGGACCCACGAGAACAGCGTGGGCTTTGCGCAGCCCCCTCGTGTGCTGGGGCTGCAGGTGGGAGAGCAGAGAGCTGCAGGTGAGCGATGCTAAACCTGCTCCTCACCCCTCCTGAGGTGCTTTGTAAAGTAAGTGAGGATGTTTTTAGGGATGGGACTGGTTTTTAACTTCACCGAAGTAAAACTGAGATTACAGCTGCTCTGCTGAAGGGGGATCGTGGCCACTTGTAGAGAGACACCAGTTTCTGTACTCAGTATAAAGGGAGGTTTTTGAGGATCCTCCTTCAAGGCACAGTGAAGTCTGAACACTGATCCTGTAGGGGAGCTGAGAAAAACTGATTTAGCTGTCAAGTCCTCAGGCTGATGAGGAAAAACTGTCATCTCTTGTCTCTCTTTGCCTTCTCTGCTCTTGGTATGCTCTTTGCATTTCCCCAAGCCTCACTTTCTTCAAAGGACCTGCAGGTGTCCTTCAGCTGCAGCGATGGTAATATCAACACAAAGCAGGAGCCCTCTAGTCTCTGGATCCTGACTCCTGCATCATCTTTCTCTCTCCCGTGAGGTGTCTGAAAAAGAGAAGATACTTCATTATTTAGTTTCTGTGTTTTCAGGTCTCTCCTCTGGTTCCCAGGCTTCCAGAGAAGCACAAAACCCTGTGAGCAGGGAGTTCAGATTTAATTAGAAGCTTTTCAGCTCTGCCTGATGTCTGCCTGTGGTCTGCTTGATGCCACACGCTCTGATTTATTGAGTACTATGAAGCTGCAGCTGATTGATGTCAATACACCCCAAAGTAGTTTCCCAAAGCCTGTCTAGTTTATATAAACCACGCAGAGACAAAAGCTCTGGGTTCACTTTCTCTTTTGATCTTGTTCAAGCAGCTGCCTCCTCTCGGGGTCCTATCCCCCCATCTGTACGTGAGACTGTTTCCCTGTCCCCCGGGGGATGCTGTAGTTTCTAAAGATGAAAAGCATCTGATCTACTTCAAGGAAACCTTTCTAGAAGGGTAGAAGTGAATAAAAATAGTAAATAGAGATGTATGCTCTTTTGGGGTTGAAAACCTTGAAATGCATCAGAAAAGGGAAGGAGGTCCGTAGCCGCTTCAGGTTGTTTTTTTTCCTTGTCTCCTGTTTCTGTAGCAACCCAGTGATGTCCTAACTCTTCAGTACCAGCCTCTTTCATTAAAAAACATGTCCTCCCTGCCGCTCAGCGTTGTCCTGGCCTTGGAGCAACCCTTCGTGATCTGCGATGCGGACCGGCAGCCCCTCCCCGCAGATGTTCAGGTGAGCAGCCGTGGACCTTGGTGCTGGTGGGGTTTGAAGAGGGAGGAGAGTGGTGGTGCATTTAAGTTGGGAGGTCCTCTGGTAGAGAGGTTTGTTCTTTAGAATCAGCAGTAGACTGGCCTGAACTAAATTAGATTTGAAACGAGTTGCTGAAGGAAACGAAATATCATCTGAATTGGGGAAATGTGTCCTGGCTCTAAGCCATGAGGAGAGGGGAGCGTGCAACCAGGTCTGGGCACGCCATGTAGTAAAGGTGTCTCCTGGAAACCATCCTAGCTCTCCAGCAGCCATCCTTGGATAACCTCAAGAGCAGCTTGCTCCCTTCAAGGGCAGCCCTGCTTTCAGGAAGGTTGAGGATGCTCCTCCAGCTGCTCCCTGGCACCTGCCCCGTTGTTGGTGGAAGGTGTTGGGTATGGACTCTGCTAAACGTGTTGTGGTAGGCACGGCCACCATTTCTGTGCCATGCCAGTGACTAGCACCTGCAAGGGTGAGGCTGCAATGCCATTGCACTTGTGCTGTGAGGAAAAAGATGTTCCTCTAGAGTCGGGGCAAAAGGCCCTGGCTTGCCAGAGTGCTGGTTTGGTTATGTATTTAGTGTATAGCTTCTGTGGGTCCAGAATTCAGGAGGACAATATTTCTTTCCCTCTTGTATGGATGCAGAGCCCAGAGGCATGAGCCTGAGATAGTCTCAGACCAGAGTGTTGTGGTGCTTGCGGCCCGCACACACTGTAAAGAAAAGGAAGGATGAACTGAGAAGGCCACGTTGGGGTCACACGTTGAATATTTACATTTTCATGCCGTCAGACCTTGGGACTTCATCACACTGGTGGTTAATACTCTTCATCTCCTTGCAGCCCATGAAGCTGGAGATAGGAGAGGAACTTCATCTCTCCATCAGATTTAACCCTGCTTATGAAGAGGGTTTGAATATCTGGGTAGCAGAGAAGGCTCTGAAGATATGCTTTCTTGAGCACCCTCAGGAGGAGCAGGTCACCGTTCGGGGAGAAGTCTACTTCCCCAATCTCCATTTCCCGACCATGGCCGTGGACTTTGGGTGCCTCTTGAATGACACCGAAGCTGTGCGTTATGTCAGGATGACAAACTGCAGCCCACTTCCTGTCCGGTACCACTGGTCATTCCTGATGGACAGCCACGTGAACCAGATGAGGTATGTGCGCCTCTACCCTCTCCTTGAAGCTCTTCTTCCCGGTGTCCTGTTTGTACTTTGCAAAGACCAAGCTGTTTGCCTGGCATCCGACAAATTGCTTTCAACTTTCCCTTGTGGAAAGAACACCTACCAGTTGTGGTCAGGCTAGATGCACAGGGAATAGGTGATCTCCACCAGTTTGATGCTGGGAAAGAGGCAGCATTCTCCAGGAAAGCTGGTGTGGAAAGCTGCTTTCTCAGACCTTCGTGGCCTGAGGCAATTACCACCTTGGTGAAGTGAGTTTTCATCTGCTCAACTGCACGTTACATTCGCCAAACAGCTCTTTAGTGTTTTACAGCGAAATGGCAGGTTCTGCTGCAGGTTTGGGTACAGCTGTAGGTGTTGGTGGGAGGACTTGTCTGAACATCCCCTGGGAGCAGGGCCACCCAGCGCTGGTCTGTGGTTTCCAAGCCAATCGTGCAGTCCTGCTGGAGCAGATCTATAAACACATTTCTAGCAGTTCCTCCTGCTGTGGCCTCTCTACATAGTACAAAAGTCTAGTCTGGGCAGTTTTGATTACAGTAGCAAATGGGTTTTCCATAATGCCCTAGGAAACCGAGCAAAGTTAGCCATTGTGCATTGAAGTGCTGCTATTACAAATAGTAGAGATCCTCAATAAACAGTTTTGTTTAGGGCATTGGGATCTGTCTCAGAGGAGACAACCTACTGGGAAGTGGAAATTAGCTATGGTTATGAGGAGGGCTTGGGGGAGAAGACCTGGGCATTGGGGTAGCCCATTCACAGCTGGCTCTTGGCAAGTAACAAGAAGTCTTTAGTGTGGCCCTTCTTGATGCACGGCACCTTCAAGAACAGACCCTAAAATGCAGAGGAAAGTCTGCAAAAGCAGGTGGAGAGAGGTGGGCAGGGGAAGAGGAGCAGGGCTGTAAGCTCTGCTTGGAGGGCCCTGTCATCTCCTGGTAAATGAGGTTAGGGTTTAATTACCATCTAAAGGGAAAATCTAATTTTGATGATCGAACAATGCATGTATTTTATAGTAAGAGAAACAAACGTATTACAGCAAAGCCTGTGTGGAATTAATTTCCTCTGGAGCCACTTGTTGGCCGATTGCCTGTTTATCTTGACTCTTCTTTTTTTAGAACCAGTTTAGGTTTTTGGAAATGTAAACGCTGAATCAGTTTTCAGCTTTTAATTACCCCGGTCTCCACCTAAAAAGGCTTTGCTGGACCTGAGCCTGCAGGTGCTCATTCTTCCAGTGGACGTAGAGTCACTCAGCTCTGCTGAGTTGGTAGCCGTTGAGGGTCCGGACCATCTGGCGGGATAGCAGCCTTGGCTCCAAAGGGTTTGGCATAGCCCCTTTGCGGGCTCGTTAGCACTGTGGACATTACGACAGCTCCCTTTTCTGCTCTGCGTTTTAATTAAGCAGTAAAGTATTCTCTCTGGGTCCCTCAGCAGATACCATGTGATCCTCTGTGGCAGAGCTGGAAATGAAGACTGTCTCCAAGCTATTCACACCTCAAATTGCTCATGAAGAGCCCTGCAGAAGGGCAACATGTCAGATGTTATTTCTGGTCCACATTAAGCACTGTTGGTATTCTAAATTGTCTGATCAAGGTCACTCAGTCTGACACTGAGGGAATCAAACACGAGGTCCCATGAAGGTGAGATCAATAGAATTTAACCGTCCATACATCTAACCTTGCTGGAGCCGATCATCAGAGACTCCCAGCGTCAATCAGACACACACACACATTTATTTTGGCCAGGATAGAAAAGTGTTGTTTCTCTGCCTGGACAAGATGCTGTGTGCTTAGATCTCTTTTCTTTTTTCTTCTAATTGTTCAACCCATTTTTTCCTCCTTACTCTTCAGTCACTGCTGCTACTTTGAGCAGAGCAATCATAGAAGCAGCAGAGTCCAACCGTTGCTGTGTGGCTGGACATGCCCAACTCACACCAACCCATGCCCCTTCTCTGACACTGCTGAGCCATAAATCTCTCCTGGTTACTCTTCTTCTCTGTGGTTAGAGACAGAGTGAGAATAGGCTCTCCTTACCTCTTGGACCTTTGATAGCTCAAAGCTGAGTTAAGCCTTTGCACCAAGATGTTTTCTGCGGTGTTGGAAAGGATCTCCAGAATGGCCCAGCAGGAGATAATAGATCTGGAGTCAATTTCAAACATTCCATCATCTTTCTTATCTTAAAGGTTTCTTCTTGAAAGACAGATTTGTCCCCCTTTTTAAGGGCAGTACCCAGCTCCTCAGCTTTGTTTGGGATTCCCATCAAAAGGAAGACATTAAATCCAAGGGGTATACAAGGATTTTCTTAGAGACCTGTGACAAAGGCTGCCAAAGGCTCAACCCCAAACTTAGCTGTTCTCTAGAGTTTTTATCCTTTATTAAGGATCCATGCCTTGTCACTTCCTTTGAGCATTGCTGTTCCTGCATCACCTCTTTGTCCCCTTCACGCGAGCCATGTTCCCTCCCTGGGATAGAGCTAACACATGCCTTGCACTCCGTGTGCCAGGATGGATCAGCAGGGGCTCTGCACCTCCGTGGCACGTGTCAGGCCCCCTCCATGTGTTGATCTGACGTCTCTGGAGAGTGGGAGAGTCTTGGCTACAAATCCAGCATAATGAATTGCCAGTAGATTCTTTGGGGAAAGGGATTGTTGGGCTAAACATGTAGAAGATGACTCTTTCCTGTCCATCCAGGATTTTTCAGCCAATTTGTTTTGAACAAACCAGCAGTCTTTCTCCACCCAAGTGGATCTTTCTATAGCATTAGTAATTCCTCATGCCTCTGCCCTCTCTCCGTCCATGTCCCCTGGCAGGTTGCACTGCAGGGACCCTGCGAGCCAGCTCCCAGCCTTGTTACTGACAAAAAACCCCCACAACCCCAAGTCTGTGTTATACTTGATGAGTTTTTTTGCTTTGTTGTTGGTTTTATAAGAAGGAAGAAATGGAAAACATAGAGAATGAGAAACAGTGCAAGGCAAAAATCTGACAGCAGTGCTGTCAGCCACCGGAGGGGAGAGGTAGCAACATGAGCAGCGAGAATATGCATCCAAAATGCCTACGTCCACCGTGCCCCTGATGGCGGGGAGTCTGGGATGGGTGACAGTAGAGCATCCCCCCTTCTCACCCCGCAGTGCTATCAGCTCCTTGGGGCAGTATGTTTTGGGCTTTGGTAGCCCTATGGGTGCTCTTTCTCCTGCTTCAATCCCATGGGTAACTCAGAAAAGGAGGACTGAGTCGTGATGGAAGTGTGCTGCTGAAGGTGTCCTTCAGCTGCGTGTGGTTTGGCAGCAGCCGAGAAGTGGTTTGCTCGGTGTAACAGAGAAGTGGCCTCTTATTTTTTGGAGACGGAGTCTCTTGGAGCAAGGGCTGGGTGCCGCGCAGGCTTTACTTCTGGGGTGGCAGTCCGGCTGCCGTGAACGGCTTACGGAGAGGCTCTGTACTCGTGGGCAGAGGCACTGGGGAGCTGAAGCAAGGGAGACTTGGGGAAATTTGCGACCTGTTCCCCTCCAGAAAGGATAAAAAGTAAATACAGTGAGTGCCAAGGAGGGGTTTGGAGCCAGGAGTAAGTGAGCATATGTTGTTACCAAGTCTGTATTAGAGACATAAACCCGTATACTAGGTGTGGTACAGTGATGCTTTATCAGAACAAAGGTTGGAGGGTGATGATTTCCTATTTGAAATGTGTCTGTAAACTTGCTTCTTCTCTACGTTCACCTTCAGCATGGTGACCCTCGCCATGTACCCTCCAGCCCTGTGCCTTCCAGCACGACACTGCTTTTTCCCAGCTCATTTGCTGGGAAGCTGCAGGTTTGAGACAGCTTCTGCTGCCCCGGGGCTTCTGACCAACGGTTTCACTGTTGAGCACCTGGAGGACTTTTACCTGGGCCATGGTGACGGAGGTTGGAGCCCAGAACGGCTGCGTGGGAATCACTTCAAGTATTACACTTGGGTTTTCTGAGGCTCAGGCTCCTCCTTTGTATGAGGGTGACAGACCCTGAGAGCTTTCCTTTGCCCTGGCAGATGGGGGAGCAGCCCCAGGGTGTTGGAGGAGTGGATTTAGGGCAAGGGAGGTGAAGGAGAACCCATTGCTTGGGTGAAGAGCGCTGCATGTCCCCACCAAGGTGCTGTCAGGCAGCTGATTCTCTCCCTGGCTTTGTCCTGTGCCATCAGGACAAAGCTTGGGAGATGTCCATGTGTCATCCACGCCCTGAGTGGGCTGAGGTTGGACGGGGGTTGCCTTCTGGTTTTACAGCTGGCCAGCAAATGCTGGCTGGAAGGTGACTTCTTGCTCTGCCAGCGATGTTCAGCTAGGGAACCTGGGGAGCAGCCGACTTCTCTCTTTGCTTTCTGAATGTCTTCATTACCCAAGGCACACAGTGGGAACCCAAGGTACGTTTGCACTGCAAACAGCATCCCTCTCCCTATAAATGCCATTACGCCTGTGCTGCCCGGATGGCTCATGCTTTAATTGCTGCTGGGCTGCTGCTCAAGGCCCCGTCTCCGCAGAGCTTTACTGTTTATGAAACAAAATGTTGATTTTTTCCAGACCTCATTTCTCTTAATCTCTCCAGCTGTTTCTCACCCATTACACTTTTCCTACAGCCTGCAAGCTCTGCATCACACAGCTTTCCTTAAGGGAAAACCCATCTGAACCCACTGGAATCACTCTGCCCAAGAGTGTCATTTCTAGTATTGCTGTGCTCTTTGCTGGTGCATCCCTGTCTTCACAGGGGAGCTGAGAAATCTTTGCACTCTTAGGAGTGGGAGCTCAAGCCAAATTTGAATCCCTGTGTCAAATCTTCACATGTTTTTGGGTATAAATCTGCACTGGGGATTTTTGTGCTGATTCCTTCTAGTCCAAGGTGCTTGCTAGCAGACAGGTGATGGAGAGCTCAGCTCCCTGCCAGTCCCATCATCTGCCCGGAGCTGGCTGCTGCCGAGACAGGGATTTACATCAAAAACCCTTCCAGAGAACAGGGATTTTGTCCTGTGTGAGGCTGGACTCTGCCAGGACAGTGAAGCTGATGCTCCTCCTTCTGTACAGCCCCTCTTTCCCTTCAAAAGGCTAATACTGGGATGGTGGATGGACAGCAAGGGTTTTGGGTTGGCTTCAGATCCCTTGCGGCTTACTGGCTGGTTTAAGGCAGACGAGGAGAGTACCAGTCAGGGAGATCATTTCCCAAGACATCATCACGCATTTGTGACCACAGTGTTGTGGTCCCCAATGGCTTCTTTGCCAGTGGTTTCTTTGGCCACAGCCACCAGCTCCATGTGCTGTAGGTGAGGAGCCACTCCGTGCTGCGATAGACTCTGTTAAATGACACTGTTAAAAAAGAAAAAAACATCTCTCATCCAGCTGGCCCATCTCTTCATCCCTGAAAATAGCCACAGTGTGAAGAACCACCATTCCTGCTGCCCTCGTAGCTGCCAGGAGCATTGATTCACAGAATCATAGAATATCTCAGGTTGGAAGGGATCTATAAGGTTTATTGAGTCCAACTCCCTTCTCCTCACAGGACTATCTAAAACTAAACCATATGCCTAAGAACATTGCCCGGACGATCCTTGAACTCTGACAGATTGCCGTGCTGCTCACAGAAGCAGGTGGATTGTCTTTGCCCACTCAACAAACAAGTAGCAATTGGGTTAAGAGAGTATGGCCCCTGTGTTCAAACAGCCCGGGTGAGGACTTTGGGATGTTGAGGAGGTATCACCATAAATCTACACCTCCTGACTCAGAGAGGGAGGCAGGCAGGGGCAAAGTGGGGGGAACCCTTTAGCTCTCTACAGCAGAGCAGCTTGGGGAGGACTTCAGCTCACAGGGAGATTTCATGGGGCTCTGCAAAGGAGCTGGAGTTGTTATTAACAACTCTCAGGAGTTGTTATTAACCCACAGTATTTATCACAAGCACTCTAAGAGCCACAGTTTCATTTCCTCGCTAGGATGGCTCACAGGTAGCAGTTTTGGGACAGCCGCTGTGATGATGGCCAGGCTCATGCGCTGAACTGGTGCGTGGCCTGGTGCGTAGCTGGAGGGCTTCAGGGTGCTCCTGGCCCTGGATATTTGTACTCCCATGCTGCAGGCATGTCCCTGCTCACCCAGGAGAAGTAGTGTTCAGTTGCAGGTTGCCCAGAGGCTCTGCTGTTGCAGCTGAGCTCAATTTATTTCATCCTTATGTAGATGCCCAAGTTAGTGGCTGCTGGAGGTGTTGAGCAGTTTGGTCGCCCATCGGTGCACCCCAACACATATTAAGGTGCCTCGGATGAGAGGAGCGAAGGTTGTGCAGATGGGCCTGGAGATGGGTGATGCTCTGCAGGGGCAAGCGAACGCCTTCGTCCCCTCCAGTCCTGGTTTGTTCTTCCACGCAGACAGTGCCCCAGTCGTCTTTGGGGTCCCCCATGGGGTCCCAGCAGGAGGCAGAGGGAGGGCTGGGGAGGGGTGAGAGCACCACTGCTCAACGGTCCCTGCTTGGGGAAGGTCGCCTGGGCCAAGCCTTGTTCTTGCATGTGGTTGCAGGAAGGCCAAGTCAGGTGAGACCTCCTGGGGGTTGTGAAGAGCAGAGCCTCTAATCTAGAAAAGAAAAGCAGCCTTAAATAATAAGCTACAAACTAAAGAGAAATACTCATTTGGGAGCATGTCAGTAAAGGCACCAAATTCCCAGCTGGGAAGGAAGCATCCAGACTGCTGTAAAAAAATCTGCCTTGTTTGCCTATGGGGAACACTTGCAAATAGGCATGGTGACAGGCAGGCATGGTTCGAGTGTGTGGCATTAGAAATAGGAGCAGAGTTACTGTGCGATTTAAAACAGGGAACATAATCTGAGTCACCTGGGAACGTTTGAAAAAGTTATACCATCTACTTTTTCCTGAGAGATGTTGGTCAAACCATAAACTCAGCTCTGTTTGTAAAACGAGCCGTTGAACTGCTTTGTGAATCATTTGCCAAATTGGTCCTCAACCGGTTTGCGTTTAGAAACTGCTGGGGAGGTAACCACGCTGTCAGTAAGTGCCACGTCAGTTCCAACCTTCTTTCAGTAGAGCTGTTGCCCTTTTAGCGCGAGGTGCTGTTGGAGCCCTTGTTTTGCAACCGGGGAATACCTGTGGCACAGCAGGGAGCTGAATGTTGTCATTGGCGTTTGCTGTGTATTGATTAAAAATGACCAGAGCTTCCTTCCCCAAAGCACTAATCGCTGCTGCTTTGGCACTCATCAGGGATCAATGGGCTGCTTACTTGCGAGTCTCTGCCTGGAATTGCTCGACGTGTCTTTCCACGTTGCCTTGCGCGTGCGAGGGTGTCCCACGCTGGGCTCCGTGGGTGCCCCGAGAGGTGCTGGGCTCTGTCCGGTCAGGGCACAGCAGGCTGCGGGCTCCACCCCTGCTCCTGCCTGATCACACTTTGAGAAAGCCACCAGCATCGCTGCTTGCTCGTAGTGACCTACAGCTGCGGGTAATTATCAGGGGAAATATTCAGGATAAAGGTGTAGTAGAGCTGCAAAATTTCTTGCTTTGGCCCTCTGGGTGAGGAAGGCATGGTCCGTGGTGGTGGGTGCTTTCAGGAGGGCACCGGTGGGTCTGTACTGGCTCCTCGCGGTCCAGATCTGCCCCTTTGCATCTCAGCCTCACCTTTTTGCACAGTTTGTGTCTCTTCCTTTCCTGCTGCGCTTTTTACCTCCCTACAAGCCGTTCCCCTCTGTCCTCTTCCATTTCTCCTTGCAGCCAGTTGCCAGCTGCCTGCACAGCCGCTATACCAGCATCATCCCTGGGCAGCCCCAAGCGTTGTCCTGCTCCATCCTGGTTTCGGAGCTGCTGGGTCAGACCCATCACTGAGCTCACACCACCAGTGCCCACCCAGGGGCCGCATCCTGCCAAGGGGCCGCTCGTGCAGGCTCCCCTCCCTCCCACTGCAGGTCCGTGACCAAAGTTATGTTCTTTTCCAGGTTCAGCCCTCCAGCACCTAAATTTTTCATCAAAGCCCAACCACCAAGGAAGGAGGGAGGCCAGTCAGAGCGCTCAGTAACTGCAGAGAGCAGCTCCAGGGATGGGGGTGCAGAGGAGCCAGCCAAAGCCCTGGCAGCAGCAGGGGATCCTGCCCAGGAGCCAGCAGTTGCAGATGACTCCCTGGAAGCAAAGGTAGATTTTCTTCTGCACCTACCACCTGCGTTGCCTCCCCCAGCTTACCACCAAAAAGCCGTGCTCGTGCCAACCTCCCTTTTTGCTGCCCTGCTGCCACATGCCCTGAGAGCGGGCTGGGCATCAGGGCCAGCGGCTGGACACGGGGCTTCTTGGGAGGGAGAAATAGGATAGTTTTGCTTGGAGAAGGCCACTCAGATTCTCCTGACTCACGTTGGGTTTGGGGTTTTTTTTTGTTTTTGTTTGGTTTTGGGGTTTTTTTGTTTACAACATCAAAGGAGGCTTTTATCTGCATCATGATGTGAGGGCTTCCGGTTTCCTTTCTGTCTCAAGCTGTGCCAAGTACTGATCTGCATGTAGCACCTTCTCAAGCCCAGCTGGAGCCACCCGCTTTCACGCTTCTGCCTTCCCCCAAGAGCCGGTGTTGCAGTGATGGCCGCAGAGACAACTTTTTATAAAAAGAAGGCTTTGCAGACAAAGTTGCCTTTGATGTGCTGACCTTCCTGGTGAAGCTCACTGCTTTGGAGCTTGACCTTGGTACTAGTGGGAGCTGGCACCTTGTTGAGAAAAGGGTGTAAGAGAGCCCGAGAGGCTCTGAAAGAGCCAGTGTTGACATTAAGTTCAAGGAGGGGAGCTGCACCTGCTTACATTCAAATATCAGCAGTTTTAATGTTGTAACTCTGCACATTTTTTCTGAATCAGGAGAAATGATACCCTGTAGATGTAAAGAATAGTGTGGCTGAATGTTTTGGATAGAAACATGAAATCATCTTTATTTCCTGCTTTGTTGCCATGTATGCCCAGGAAGTAAACCAGGGAAATACAAGGGGACCTGTCTAAGTAGGATCCAAAATTGCTTCAAAGGATTCTTCTGGATTCAAAGGATGCTTCTAGATTGCAGTTTGGTCTTCTGCTTGTGTCACTCTCTCAAGGCAATCTCCATATAACCTTCATGGGGAGGTGGGGGACCACAGGCCTAGGAAAGATGTGGGTTAGCATCTTTGGGAATATACGCTTGGCAAAGCTTTGCTAAGTTTGAAAATGTGGAGACAGTAGAAAGAGCATTGAGATGAGAGAAAACTCTTCCCTCCCCAGTGCTTTATCTACTGGGGAGATGGAGCCTCTGACTAGGTCCAAGGATGTCCTGTAAATATTCTTGCAGATTCTGCTGAAGTCAAGGCCACAGCACAAAGCACTTCTTGACATTAGTGAATAAGGGGGTGATCTTAAACTTCAAGAGCAGTCACAAAGCCCTCTTTTATAAATAGGGGTCAGAAGCCCAGGGATGAGGTTCCTCTTGAGACATGGTGCCTTTGAGGTTCAATACCAGCTCTCGGCTGCTGCAAGACAGAAAAACATCTCAGCTGCTTTCTTCAGGAAGGCGCTGTTGGAGAAGAATGATCGAGCAGAGATCCTCAGCTCTCCAGCACTGATGAGTGCGTGAGATGAAACCTAAGCACCATCTGAAACGGGATAGTTGTGCTGAGCACTTTCTAAGTCCTTATTTTCCTGTTTTTAATACACCTCACTTGCAGTTGTGTTCCTCTTTTTGTCACAGAAAACCAAACCTGTCCCGGCATGGGGTTCTCGGTGTGTTCCTCGGGCAGGAGTGAGCAAAGTCAGGCTGGCACGAGGGTGCAAAGTACCCTTGAGGTCTCTGCCAGGACTCAGTGCTGGGCGCACGCAGCTTCCTCATGCAAGCTTGCGTGTAGGAAGTGCAGATGGAGCCCGTGTCTCATCTGTGGGTGGGCTTGGACCCATGCTCAACTGATGGCATGGGCATACCCCTGCTTGATTTGCGCCCAGGTCCCATCTCAGCTGCTCCTGGCTTGGTGAGGTGGTGGAGCCTACAGCAGAGTGGTCTCACCCAGCCTGCTTTCTGCAGCTCATGGTGCTTGTTTTCCAGTTGCTACCGTCCACTGCTGCGGAGCTGGAAGGCGCTGCAGAGATGGAGGGTGCCGCAGAGACTCAGAGCCTGGTGAAGATCAAGGAGTTGATGCCGTTCATGGAGGCAGAGCCCCTCGCCTTGGGAGTGGAGGAGGTAAGTGGGAATCTGACTTGCTTATGTGACCCCCGCTCCCACTGGTGGCCCTCAGCTGCTCGCAGAGTAGCCTCACACCCCTCCCAGCACGTCACACAGCACTGCTGAATCAACCGGTCATTGGAGAAGCCATGCAGGACATGTCGTAGGGTTGGCCAAGGACGTTACCTGTGCGGCACCTATGGAGGGCATTATTCATCCTGCTGTTACTAATCAAGTGGTCGATAGGAAATTTTTGCAGTAAATTTTGCTGTGGCATCTTGAGAGAGCAGCATGCAAATGGGCGAGAGAGAGAGAAGAGACCTGCCAAGTTACTTTGATGTAGTGTATTAATGAATGTATTAATTGGTGAGTATGGGAGATTTTTCCCATGGTTTCTCCACTGGAAAGTGTCATGGATGCAGGATGAGATGAGGATGATTTTGTCTGTGTTTGAGGAGCAGGCCCCTCCAGTCATGTCTGTCCTTTGCTTCAAGCCACGGCTCTTCTTCTGCATCAATTTGGATGCTCGACATCTTGATTTCTCCTCCCCTCCCTCCAGGTTTTTGACATCCTGCCGCTGTATGGTGTGCTGCAGCCGGGCGAGAGCCAGCGGGTCACATTCACCTTCTTTGGCCACACAAACATCGTTGCCAGCGTCACGGCGCTGTGCAAGGTGGAGGGAGGCCCGACCTACGAGATCGCGCTGAGTGGGGAGGCTTCGCTCATCGACTACCTCCTAGACACCACGGAGATCGACTGCGGGCTGAAGGTACCGCGCACTTCTCTTGGCAGCGGTCTTTGAAACCATCACCGGCGGGTTGCTGCCCACCTAGGTCTAGGGCTCTCTCCCCTTCCCAGCTACTTTATCAGCTGTATGGCTTGGAAGTACAACCTTTGAGTGATACGTCCTGCATCCAAGGTGGTTTTTAATGGCCACCTCCATCCGCCCCAAAGTTGGGAATTGCTCCTCTTCAAGGTTACTAACGCTGCCTCCTGGGGCAGGCAGGATCCCAGCAGTGATCTCGAGAGGGACATGTCCCAAGACATCCACACACTGATCTGCTCCTAAAGCCTGAGGTGCAAGGAGATGCTCTTTTTCAGTGCTCTTGACTAATCAACAAAATAAACCAGGGAGGGAGTTAACTTGGACTTCCTGTCGCTGAAGCTGGAGAGAATGTCCCAGAATAATCCCCACTTTACTTCTTTTGGGTTAAAAACCCCACAGATACTTCCAGCTCTTGGCCTTGCATGTGTTGCACCATTTGTCTCCCTTTTTGCTGGTGTTTTGCTTGCAAGTACTTGTATGCAGGTGGCTTTTCCTCTGAAGTGCCTTGATGCCTCCTTCTTTGTTTCAGCTAGCTGTTCGATGACGCCTTAAAGCGCAGAGGGCTTGTATCCCCTGGTTTCTTTGTTACTGCTCTTTACATGGTTGTTATTGCACCTCCGTGCTGCCGTAAATATCTGTTCCTGTGTCGGGCTAAGAGGTACCCAGCAGCTGTGGGTTCCCCGGGTTAACCCGGGAGAGTCAAGTGCCCATATGTCCTCTGCGGTCCCTGCTGCGGCGCTGTGTTCATTTCCTTTCAAGCCAATGAAAGAGGAAGGAGATTCCCAGCATCAGGCCTGTGTCTGTAACTTCCCGCTCCTCTGTCCTCTCTTCAGCTGTTTAACAAAGTCACCGAAGCAGAGGTCACCCTGCAGAACAGCGGCAAGGTGGGATTCACCTACGCGGTGCTCAGCCCCAGCGCGGCCACTGCCGACAGCCCTCTGCCCGGCGTGCCCCTGGTCGTGCCCAGCACGGTGAGTACGGAGGTAGCACAAGCGATTAACCCTGGCCCTTTGTCAGGCTGCCTAGGAGAGGGTTGTAGGGGAAAAAAGAGAAAAAAGCCATGAAAAAACCCACAGAAGCAGCCAGGAGAGAGAGGGCTGTAAGCAATTGCTGCTGGGGGGCAGAGAAGGTCAGGCAAGCGCGGTCCTAATAGACTGCCTTGAATGGCCTTTGCTGGTGGGTGGCTCTGCTGTCATTCATCAGCCACGGGCGGGAGGCAGGAGTGCTTTGGTAGCTCTCCGGACCCCAGCTGCTGAGCTCTCTGGTTGTGCCGGCACTGGCGCGGGCCGGTGCAGGCTCTCCCGAGGGTCACCGTACCCAGGTTGTGTGATCGGAGAGGACTTAGTCCTCATCCCTGCCTGTAACAAACCCTGCCTGCCCCCTGCCAGCACTGACTGGGTGAGACTTCAATACTCTCTGGCTTGGGCATGAAGCTCTTTGGCCAGAAATTGTAACAGCCCCTGTAGCGGTCCCTCGCTCCTCCAGCTTTGCTGCTCTGCAGCAGCTTTGTGGGGCAGTGAGGGGGCCAGGGAGGAGCAGGGCTGGAATAGCAAGGAGAGGAGTTTGCAGCATCCCACCATCCCAGCTTCTCAGTCCTGCATGGATGTCTTTGAGCTGAAGCAGTGTTCCTATCTTGGACACTTTTTGCAATGGGAAGAGGAAGCCAAATGGCTTTCACGTTCCCCCATGCCTGTCTCCTACAAGGGATGACACGCTGATGCCCTCTTCCTGCAAGCTTCCGAAGAGACAGCTCTGCTCGGACCCGCGCAGTTGTTGCTGTAACAGCATTGTCAGCCCTGGCAGCTTGACAGGGCTCGCTTTCGCTGGAGCTGTGTTGTGTGCTGGAGTAAGAGCTCGGGGGACCAAGTGGCAGGATCCGTCCCGCTCAGTAGCTTGTCCCTGCAGCGTGGAGGGGAGCGGGGAGCCGAGGGTCCAGCCCCGCGTGCAGAGGGCGAGCTGAGGAAAGCTGCGGCTGTGTCCTGTCACCCCGAGCTGTGTTGCCGTCTGCTTGAGTTTGCTCTCGACCTGGCTGGCGTGAGCCCAGCCCGGGGATCGGACAGTCCTTCTGGAAGCCCGGAGAGGAGGTGACCTTCCTGGCAACACCTTCTTCCCTAGATCTCATCCTAGTCCCTGCTCCTGCGTTTCCAGAGATGTATGTTTGCAGGTCATCGTGAGCCCAGATAGGCTCATGCACCCTCGATGTAACCGCACAGGCAGGAGATGTTTGGTTGGGGTCGTTAATAAGGGGTGAGGCCCTTCGACAGCAGCCTGGGAACCACCGACGTGCTGTGAGAGTTGCTGCTGGCTCTGCTGAGAGCGCAGGCACTTCACTCGTCTTCCACAGCGGCTGGTAAAAGAGCTTTTATTTCTTCGGTCTGGCTCTTGCTAGCAGACGGTAAACACCGTTAGCAGAAGAGCTGTGCTCCTGCTGAGCGCAGGGCAGTCTGTGCTGTGGGAATGCATCCCTCCAGGCCCTCTGAAGGACACAGTGCATCCTGGTGTAGGAGACTTGAGCTTTTGGGTAGAAGAGAGCTAGAAGGCGATGTTGTCTGATGCTTTCTTATCTTTGAGAACCTGCCTTCTCTTCTCAGCGTGTCTATCGTCTGAGCCATCCCTCCACCAATCCCTCTTTGGTTTGCATTCCCTCCCTCTTCTCTCATGCCCTGCAGGGTTACATTGGACCAGGCAAGGAGCAAGTGCTGAAAGTGTACTACCTGCCAGGAGTGCCGGGAGTCTTTTGCAGGACTTTCCAGGTCCAAGTGGGTCACCTGGAGCCGAAAGCGATCTCCCTCAAAGGAGAGGGGATCTTTCCCAGGACCTACTTGGACCTGCCCAGGAACACCAAAGGTGAGCACTGCCTGTCTGCTCCCCAGGTAGGTCCCTGGCTTTTTCCCCCATGTCATATCATATGGCCATAGGGCAGCTCCCACTCATCTCCAGCAAGCCTGGAGGTTTCAGGGCTGTCAGACCAACACTCAACCCTCTGCTTGCTTCCTGAGTGTCTAGCAGACGAGCCCATGTGGGCTTTGCCCCGGGAACCATCCTGCAGAGCTTGCCAGCGTATCTGTTGGTGGCCTGCAAAGATGATGCCTAGACAGAAAAGCTTGGGAAAGCTGTAATGCAGGCTGGCAGGGATTTTGTCAGGGTTGGCTTTGCATCGCATTGCAGGGGATGAGATGCTCCTCTGTGGGGAGGAAGATGGGTGGGAGTGAACATCAGGATTCAGAGAGGAGTAGCAGCATAGATTGCTAGAGGGGTTTGTTTCTGGGAGAGGCCAGCATCCGGGGAGTGGGACTTCCCAGCTTAAATGGGCATGGTGCTGTGCCCACACTTCTATTTGTGGATGTTTTCTTCCTTCAGGAAACAAACAGTATGAGAAGATCCTCAGAGGCAAGAGCAAAGATGGACTAAGACAGCCAGAGGGATGAAGCAGTGGTTCTGGGGGAGGCTGCGGCTGTGGAGCCACCCACGGACAACTCGGGCACCGTGGTGAGAACGACTGCTGCCCCGTTTGTCATGTGCCACCCTCCTGCCGTGTCACTTGGGCCCCTTGCACCCTGCAGCAGGCTTCCCGGGGCCCTGCTGGCACTTGGGACCTCCCTGCCCGCATCTGGCCATGATCACGCATCAGCTCAGCGTTGCCCCGGGGGCTGCCCACCTCTGGTAGTTGTCCCTCCTGTAGATGCACCAGCTTCCTGACTACCCCAGGGAGAGATCCTGAAGACCATGCTCATGTGATTGAATTTATGGTACTCTGTGAATGGAGACACAGGTCATCGCTGGGGTGTTTGTGGCTCACACCCCAAGCCCTGCCAGGTTTACAGAGCTTCATAGCAGCAGCCTGACTGCACCCTGGGACCGTGCTGTCAGTGTTTGTCTCCAAGAGGCACCAGCTTTGTCGTGGTTCCTTTTTGGAGAGAGCTTTTGTCCAAGCTGCTTTGGCAGTGGCTGGGGGCAGGCAAATACTTGGAGCGCTGGAAGGTTCCTGGCTTGTCTGTCTGTTTGTCTGGCCAGATCAGCTTTTATAACAGTGACCGGACAGGCAAAGATGCTGGAGTTCATTTCCCCCCAGATAAGGTCCTGTCTAAGAGAGCAGGAGGTGTCAGAGACACTGAGCAGGGAGACAGGAGGACCCCATCACCCCTCTCAACAAGAGCAGGGTGGGATCCTCTTTCAGAGACAAGCCTCTCCCTTGGGAAGGACCTTTGCTAACCAGCCACCATCTTTGCTTTCCTCAGTTCGACACTCGGCTGCAGATGCAGATGGAGCAGGTGCTGATAGAGGAACACGCCCTGGAGCAGCAGAAAGCTCTCGCCTCTGGTCCCTCAGAGGACACTGCCTTTGACCAGCGTGCTCGTCGGAAGCTTCTCAAGTTAGTGGGGACTCCCGTATCCTATCTCCAGGCACCCTGAGGGCAACACCCGGTGGCACACCCCTGCTCCTGAGAGCTCCTTGTGTGCCTGCAGAGCTGGGAATAGCTGGGCACTCAGCTCCCCACCGATGATGGGTTCTGTTCTTAGAGCTGAAGGGGTCCAGTGCTGACCGTCAAGCCCATCCAGACAGCACAGACAGCATCCCTGCTGACCACCTCTGAAAGAGGGAACTCAAAGCTGGCATCTTTGTTCCAACTAACAGATCCCACTAAGCAAAAAGAGCCGGGAACGGCACAGGTTGACAAAGCCTTGACAAGCCCTACATCAGGTGGCTTGGGTGCTGGTGGGACTGCAGGGCTTGCCTAGGTAACTTGGTCCTTCCTTTTGCTCCTTCATGAGGAGGGACGGGCACCGTAGGCTCCAGTTCAGGAGGAAGAGGGTCTGCAAAACAGATTGTTTAGGTGTTTTCCTGAGTGGGATTGCTCTGGCAAAGGACCTTCCCATGAATCTTGTAGGTGTTGATTACTGCATTTACCGGTGCTCCTCTGGGGACAGATCTGGTTGCAGAGCAGTACAAATGAATTTTTTGTTAAGGTCCCATTGGTAGCTGATAAAACCTAGGACATACCCTCCCCATGACTTACCAAAGACTTATTACCAGGTGGTCAGGCTTGGGTTTCACTGGCTAGAGTTGAGCTTTTACAGCAGTGAATACAGAAATATCCATTTTATTTGCATCTTCCATCCACTTGGAAACATAGCCAGGCTGTGGTTTAAGGGCTCTCCTTACTCCTCCTTTCAGAGCTGAGCTTCCCGAGTATGTCCTGGACTTTGGCTACGTCATTCTCGGGAACATCCACACACACATCATGAAGATCACCAACACCAGGCAGTTCCCTGTGTCCTTTCACACTGACGGACGTGTCCTGTGTGACACAGGTAACCAGTGCTGGGGAGACTTCACGTGGGCTTGAAGGAGCTGTCTCTGACAGATTAGCTTAAGCCACTGGACGTGGGGAGTTTTCCTGAGTGCTTGTTTGTATAGCTTTGTCCTCCTTAGTACGCCCTGCTTGGTGCCTCGGAGCCTGAGTTCTCCTGGCCAGCAGTGCCCAGAGACCTGGCCTGCCTGTGGCTGCCCTAACACGTGATTGCAGGGGCGAGCTGTGCTGATCACCGTGGTCACCTCTCAGCATGTTCTGCTCTTGGCTACCGTGAGCATCATCTTGAGTTTTTGTGCATGCGGTGGGTTTGCATTGCAAACAGATGGCTCCTTGGTGTTTTGGAAGTGCTTTGGTTTGGAGCTCGTAATGTCACAGCACTTCTGTTCAGCCTTTATTAAGAAAACAGCCTGTGAGGTCCTCTGGTGTATCAAAATAGGCTTCCGAAACAGGCCTTGAGGTAAGGCTGCAGTGCCATCAAACGGTGACTCGCTGTGTCTGAGGGCTGGTCAGGTGTCTCCTCTAAGTTGTTTTCCAGGGAGCACCACAGCACAGGGGAATCATAGCTGCAAGTTCTCCTTTGGAGAGGTCTGCACATCCTTCCCTGGGATGCCTGATAAAGGAATTACCAGCGCTCCTCAGCTAGTATGTTTCCTTTTGACCGTGCGAACCTTGGATTCTGGCTGTGAAAAGCCTTTCTCCTGGAGCGGTGACATGGGAGAAAGAGTGGCAGGCTTCTCTGGAGAGGCAAAGAGCCCTCTTCTTCACAGACCTGCCAGCCAGGACACCCGTATGGCCTTAACGTGCTTGCGACGCATTTCATGTCGCTTGAGTGTCTCAGCTGCTTTATTTTCATCTGTTCAAGGTTTCAGCGTGGACCTGGACCATGTGAAGCACCTGCCCTGCTGCAAGACCAAGACATTCGAAGTGCGCTTCAACCCAAGTGTCAACCTGCCACTGGGAGCAGTGGACGTGCTCCTGCCCATCAAGGTACCTCGTGGTCCCTCACCTCCCTGTGCCTGCACCACTTTTTGGGGCAGGCATCAGGTTGGGGACAGCAGTAGATGTCACTTGGGCTCTCAGCTGGATGCTCTGTCCTTCACTAGGCAGCCAGAGGCCCCACGTTTCATGTCCGCCTCCGTGCCAACGTGACTGTGCCGTCCCTCTGCCTCTCCAGGGACAGACCGGAGTTCACTGTCCAGTGTGGGCAGTGCCAGGAAGAAACCATGCAGCTCCACAATCACCTCCAGGTCCCCTGTAAATGGTTCATCACCATGAATGAGCCTGTTAAGAAGGTAAAGCACAGACAATGTGTAGCGCCTAACTTCTTGGTTGGGTTTTCTTTGCCTCTCTTGCCTTTTCTGCCCCTGTGGCTGCCTGAGCACTTGGGCTACAGCTCGTGTGAGGAGGCTTTAGAGAGTACAGAGCAAATCTGGTTTGCCTGGACCTGTTCACTAGCTGATGCTTTACTTCTCTGCCACCTTCCCCCATTCCTCCTCCAAGGACAGTGCCTCCCCATCTGCCTGCCCTGCCTATATGTCTTCCCTCCAGTTCTAGAGCAGTGGTGGCCACGGCTGGTCTGGATGCGGATGCTCTCAGCACCGTGACAGTATCTCAGAGCACTGCAGGACCCGAGGGTCTGTCCTCGCAGACCAAGGAGACCTCCCACAATTGTTTTTTGTGCTCAGGTGGACAAACCTTTGCCAGTGAGGGTGCATCAGAAGCTGCTGCAGGAGTTGAAGGCCAAGCCCTGTGTCTTCAAGGGGCTGCCTTCGGCTGGAGCCCTGGCCCCAGGACAGCGCTGCAACGTGCGAGTCAGGCTTTCCCTGCCAGAAGAGGTGAGATCAGCAGGTGTCACCCCCAGGAGATGCGGCAGGGCAGTGTGATAACAAGAGCCCAGCACAGGGAGGAGGAGATGAGGTCTGCCTGCACATGGAACTTTCTGCAAGCCCCGCACCCATGTTGCCTCAGTTTCCTCTGCAGCGCACTCTTCTGAGAGGGGCTTTGAAATGCCAATGGGGAGCTGGCACAGAGAGCATCAGGGCACTGCGGTGTGGCTCCCTCTCGGCGCATGGGGGGAAATCTGCCTGTTTCCCCTCATCTTCCCCCTTGCATGGGCGTGTTTGCAGGCTGCAACACCCTGGTGCAGAGCAGCTGGCACGCTCGCAGGGGATAACAAAATCTGGAAGGGCCAATCTAGGCTAATCCTGCTGCTGGTACCAGCAGACAGAACAGCCACCAGACCCCTTCCTGGGCACGGCAGGACAGTCACCTGTAGTGGTATGCTGCCAGCAGTCCCTGTGGCTCTGGCCCAGCCTGCCTGCACGTTCCCAGGCAGTTTGGGAGTCAGCATAAAAGATGGAGCATTCCCAAAGGCAGTCTGTGTGTAGCTACCATGACTTCGAAACTGGCAGTGGGTAACAGTATGGACACGAGTGCTTCCACACCTAGGAAGCGTCCCAGGGATGTTTGAATTGCTAGTAGAGCTGTAACCATCTTGTCTCTGGCTTTAATCAGAGCCAAGCATTGAGCAGAGAGGAAGACCCTTATCTCTAGCCAGTGAGAGCTCATCTGCCTCCTTCATGTAGCTGATGTTTGCCTGATGCATGAGTTCCAGGACTGTGTCTGGGCAACATCATAACCCTGAAGAAGGAGGTGAAGCAGCCCCTGAGTGCTGTGGGAGCTGAGTCCACCCACGAGGGCCTTTCTTATGAGCATTGTGCTCCCTCATGACTAGTGGAAACATGTGGTAGTCTGTTTTAGATCCATCTGATCCCCAAATATGCAGTTCCACTTCACAGCAGGATTCATCCCCATTACTCAGAGCCAGCATGCAGGTGCCATAGCCCCTGCTATAAGTTACTATCTGTTTTCCATTCACCTTACAGGTGCTGGTAACATCCCTGACCTTGGGGCAAGGGTTAACTTTGAGGCCCTGTCACCTGGGACTTCATGGAGGAGCTCTCTGCACTTCTCTCTTTTCAGAAGTCCTACAGAAGCAAGCTGAAGGTTAACATTTGCCAGAGCAGCCAGCCCCTCCAGCTGCAGGTCTCGGGGCAGGGGCTGGAGCCACAGCTGGAGTTGAGCCCCGCAGTGCTCGAGCTGGGAGCGGTGCTGCCGTACAGCCGTGGGGCGGAGGGGACGGTGGTGGTGAAGAACCCATGCGAGTTCCCCATCGAGTTTTACTCGCTGGAGTTCGACCAGCAGTACCTTGCTGAGGAGCAGGTGAGAGGGAAGGTCTGGTCCCCACGTGCATGCTCCCATAGCTCCACAGGGCTCCAGCATTCCCAGGCTTGTGCCGGGGAGAGGGAGGCAGTCCCCAGGGCAAAGCCTGGTGGCATTTCAGGGTTAGCCAGCTCGGCTGGCAGGCTGTGGAGGGGCTTGGGTAGTCCATGTTGTTGGGAGGAAGGAATGAGGGAGAAGATGGGTTGGCTGGGGAGTCTGTTCATGGGATGGAGGTCAAGAAACACATCCCATCTATGGTTTCTCTTCCCTACGCACAGAGATCCTGCGGATGCTCAAGGACTATGATTGCCACAACGCCTTCTTGCTGCCTCCGCATGCCCCGGGTGAGAAGCTGCCCCCAGAGGTGCTGGAGTACTATCAGGACCAGAAAAGACTGCAGGATGAGCAGGCAAAGCACAAGACTGGGGAACCAGCAGGCCAGGACAACGGTGAGGGTTTGGCATTGGCTGTCCTGAGTGTGGACACAGCAGGGAGTCCAGCCCACCTCCCCTGAGCTCTCCATGACCTCATTCTCCATGGAAAGCCCATGCTTTTAGCAGCCACCTGTTGCCCAGCTTGGTGGAGGAATTCCCGGGTGAAAGTCTGTGGCTTGGAAAGCGCATCCTCTGCCAGCCCTGCGTGCAGTCTAAGCAAGCTCATATCTGCCTAGCATGGACTGGGGAAATAATCAGGTTATCCCCTTGTGTCCCTCATCCACAAAGAGTAGGACTGGATGAGTTCTTCATCCGGTAGACCCAGGTCTAATATCACTAGCTCTTTTGTGTTTGCTCCTTCCCAGCAACAAAAGCACAAGCTCAAAATTCTCCTGAGAGCAGAGACAGCCTGGGCAGGCTTCCCTGGGCAGGGAAACTCTGCCTTGGGCGTTTGCTTTCTTGGGAAAATTTTCTGTCTTTTGCATGTGGCCATGCAACGTGGCGAATGGCAAAGAGCAGGTTGCCTGGCCATGTTCACCCTCTTCTTCCCTCCCCATGTCCTTCCTCCTCAGCAAACTTTGAAGATGTCCAGTCTGTGTCAGATCAAGGAGGAAAGCACTCTGCTGGGATTGTTCACACCATCTCATCCCATAACTCAGTCATTCCCTCCTCCATTTTTGAGGAAAGCCAGTCCAGCAAGGTGGACTCTGAAGTTGAATGTGGAGAGGAGGAGGAGGAGGAGGAAGGTGCTGAAGAAAGATGTGGAACAGGTAATAACGCAAAGCCCTTCACCTATTTTATGTCTGTTGTGGCAGCAGGGCCTCAGTGGAGGACTTCATTGTCATCTCCATCACTTCACTGCAGCCTGGTGCCATCTTCGCTCCTGTGGGCCCTGAATCCACTCTTGCATATGAAGTCTGTAGGATCCTGAGAAGCGTCTGGGGCAGGGACAAGGGAGAGGCCAGGGAGGTTTTGCCCAGCTGGCTGGGCTAGCATCCCTTTTTCTCCCAGCAATTCCCAGTCTCTTGCTCAAGCATTCCTCGCTGGCTTCGATATCCTATAACAGCCACGAGCTCCATAGCCCCGCAGCAATGCTGTGCCATGGGCGTCTCGATGCATTTGTATCTTGTCTGCTGGTTGTAGAGCAGTCC
Source organism: Gavia stellata (assembly GCF_030936135.1). NCBI lineage: Eukaryota > Metazoa > Chordata > Aves > Gaviiformes > Gaviidae > Gavia > Gavia stellata. Next base: position 189,765 of record NW_026776931.1, read on the forward strand.
AGTTGTTCCTCATCTGCCTTTTGTTGGATACACTTGTAACACCAAGCTGCCCCCCCGGGACCTCACCTCTCAGACTTGTGACATAGAGAAACCGTTAAAATGTGGTTTCATACACATGGCTAGGGCTGCTCCAAGTTGCATTCAGTTGCAAGGCTAGCACGACCGTTGAGCAACTGGTGCTGAGTGTCATCTTGTCTCTACAGGAGGGACAGCAAGACCCTGGTGCTGCAAAATAGCGCCCCACTGCCCGTGGCCTGGCGGGTCAGTGGGCTGGAAAACCTCGGCGAGGAATTCTCTGCGTCACAAGATGAGGGCATCGTTGCTCCCTGCATGGAGTTTGGTGTGCATCTCTATTTCAAGGCCACGAAGGCTCTAAGCATTAAGAAGATGATCCGACTAGAGGTGAGGGGGACTGTGCCCTCCCTGGCAGAGCAGGGCAGAGTGATCGCTGTGCTCCTAGGGAGGGAGACTGTGCTTGAAGGGTACCCTGCCAAGAGGGCAAAAGGATGAGCCTTCCTGAGATTCCTTTCTACCTGCATTGCCGGGGGCCAGGCCCTTAGCAGCAAGCAGCTCTCACTGAAGGACAACATTTTGGAAACTAGGTGACCACTAGGGTGCTCTTGTAGCTGAGCTTCACAGGGCAAGTACTCTGTGGAGTCTGGAAGAGATGTACTGCTGTACAGCACCTCAGGAGGAGGTGCTGCCTCTGCGTGGCTGACGTCTGGGTTACAAGGCTTCATCCTGAGCCCGTGCATAAATTTGCTGCTGTGCATGGTTGAATGCTGTCGTTTGGTTGTCCAGACTTGGGCATGCTCCCTGCAGCCATCCTGGAGTCTGTCTGGGGCTCTTAACATAGAGCAACAAACTCTCAGCCTGGGATTTTGTTCCCCGTGGTTTAGGGGCTGTGTTTCAGTGAGGGTGCTGGGTGGTTGAAGAGGAGAGGGTTGGTCATCAATGCCAGGTGCTCTGGGACACCTCACACTTTGTGTGGTTGCTCTAACATCACCTTGCTTCCCAGGGCGCTTTAGCAGCAACACTGCTGCTAGAGGAGTGCCGAGGTGGGCTGACAGGGTTTCTTACTGCGTCAGAATCTCGCTGGGTCAGCCCATGAGATGAACAGGTTAGGAAAGCTTAGGAGTCCACAAATGCTTGTCAAGCAGGGGAGGCCATGGTGGAAGCAGCCGGCAGAGGCAAGGCCTCCTCGTATGTTGTCTAGCAAAAGAATTGAGGAGAATGGTCTAAGCAGTGTTTGTTTCCTGCCACCTCAGGTTTCAGGTGCAGAAAACATGCTGGGGATCGTTCAGATTGAAAATATCCAAATCCTTGCGGAGGTCTATGGTGTTGCTCTGAGCATCAGCATGTCTAAAGGTGAGTGGATGCCCCCGAAGCCAAGTAGTCCAGGTGCATGGCATTGCCTTGGCAGGTGGGCAACCAAAGCACTTGGGACGGGATGGGGTACCATGCAAGCATGGCACGGATACGTAATGCACGTATCCTGCAAGCTGCGTGGAGTGAAGCACTGTCAGGGCACAGAGAGAGCCTTGAGTCTCCCACCTCCAAACTTTGAAGTGTGCAACTTCATGTGCAGATGGATTTGGGGGCTTTGGAACAACAGTGATGTGAACAAGCAGTTGGCAACTTCTGAGGGCTTGGCATGGCACATAGAGTGGTTGGATCTGTGCTTGGAAGCAAAGAGATGGAAAGCGAGCTCCTTAGCTGCTAAACCCTAGAGATATTCTCTGAGGAAGGGAAAGGGCAGCAAAGTAGCTAGAGAAAACTTCCCAGAAGGGAAACTTGCTGAGAAGGGGTTTGTGCCACCTGAGAACTCCAAATCTGTATCTTGTCACCTGGTGTAGTCTGCAGCAGCTCACAAATACTCACCATTTCTTACCTCTCTCTGCGGGTTTTCTGCAGGTGCAGGTGGCAGCGTGGATTTTGGGATGCTTAAGGTCCTGGATGATGCAAAGCAAGTGCTGACTCTGAAGAACCAAGGGAAGTACGAGATTGCGTGCAGGTGGGTCCAGCTGCCTGGTCCGTGAGTGCATGGTGCCACCACCTGCCCAGGCCTGCATTCTCCTTCTGTCCATGGTTAGAACCTGTTCCCATGCTGGCTACCTCATGGTGCAAGTAAATACAAAACCTGGGCTCTCCAATCTCAAATACTTTAATAGAGCATCCAGCCATGCACCAGCAGTTCTTCACAGCTCAGCAGGAACCAGAAGGAGAGACCCTGAAATGTAAGCCCCTCACTGCTGAGATTCATTGCCGCCTTTGAGGGTCAGCTCATTTCTCTTTATGAGACTCTTGAAAGGAAGGAATGAAGAACTTTGGTGTCAGTTAGCTTACAGCACTGCTGATTGTCTGCTGTCTGTGTCAAGATCTGGGATTCCCTGAGCAGAGCTGGACCCTTTACCTTGTATTATTTTTTATGGTCCTATGCAAAGTCCCGGCTGTGCTGGTGGCACCGGTATTTTTAACTGCAGAGGTCTGTTCCTTCCCTTTCACCCCAGTTTCAAGCTGGAAACCGTGGATACCGACATACGCGACTTGGCATCCCACTTCAGTCTCCAGCCGCAGAAGGGCATGCTGACTGCCTCCGGGCACCCCGTGCAGGTCCGGCTGCTCTTCCACCCCAAGATGGAAATGAACATTGAGGACAAACCCATCCTGCAGTGCCAGGTGAGCTGCCTGGGCCAGGTGGTGTTAGCACACCGTGTCTTGGGAGTGTAAGCAGGACCCGTGTCTTCGGGAAGGAATCCTCTCTCATCCATATGCAATAAAGTCTTTCAGAAACCATTTGTGATGCTTCCTAAGCAGAGCTGAAGCTCTGGCTCTGGAGGAGGCATTTAAGCAGGGAGGGTGAGTTGATGGGGACAGAGATGGGGTGGCATCAGGGGACAGAGAGAGAGGCTGGCCTCTGCTGCATTTACCAGCCCCTCCTCCGGTTGCAGGTGATTGAGCCCAGCATCTGTGAAGGAGGTGAGACCATTGCCATCGTCCCAGTAAGGGTGACAGCGAAAGCCCTGTTCAGCAAGTCCAGCACTTACCCTGCCTCGCTCATCAACTTCAGTGCCATGATGAACGGCAAGAGGAAAATCTGCACCTTCTATCGCAAGCCGAGTCCTAAAGCCCGGGGTTAAAGGACAAGTTCTGTTTTGGTTTTGTGATCCCCTGCAGAGAAATAAAGGCGAGCTTAACACCAAGTGACCGGGAGAGTCAATAGAAATCCTTTATTAGTTGCAGACAAAAGTGATAGAATATCCCTAACTCCCTGTATAGTTATATAATTCTCAAACAAGGGGTAAAAGGAAAAAGAAGGAAGAGTCAGCGTAAAGAAGGAAGAGTAAGTGTGAAGAAGGAAGAGTAAGGCGAGTGCATCCTCAGGTAGTTTGCACACCACACCAAGTTGGGCAGGAGGGTAGGAAGGCTCTGCAGAGGGATCTGGACAGGCTGGATCGATGGGCCCAGGCCAATTGTATGAGTTTCAACAAGGCCAAGTGCCGGGTCCTGCACTTGGGTCACAACAAACCCACGCAACGCTACAGGCTTGGGGACGAGTGGCTGGAAAGCTCCCCCGCAGAAAAGGACCTGGGGGTGTTGACTGACAGCCGGCTGAATGGGAGCCGGCAGTGTGCCCAGGTGGCCAAGAAGGCCAACGGCATCCTGGCCTGTATCAGAAATGGTGTGGCAGCAGGAGTAGGGAGGTGATTGTGCCCCTGTACTCGGTGCTGGTGAGGCCGCACCTCGAATGCTGTGTTCAGTTTTGGGCCCCTCACTCCAAGAAGGACATTGAGGTGCTGGAGCATGTCCAGAGAAGGGCGACGGAGCTGGTGAGGGGTCTGGAGCACAAGTCTTGTGAGGAGCGGCTGAGGGAGCTGGGGTTGTTCAGTCTGGAGAAGAGGAGGCTGAGGGGAGACCTCATCACTCTCTACAGCTACCTGAAAGGGGGTTGTGGTGAGGTGGGTGTTGGTCTCTTCTCCCAAGTGACTAGCAACAGGACAAGAGGAAACGGCCTCAAGTTGCGCCAGGGGAGGTTTAGGCTGGATATTAGGAAAAACTTCTATACTGAGAAAGTGGTGAAGCACTGGAACAGGCTGCCCAGGCAGGTGGTGGAGTCACCCTCACTGAAGGTGTTCAAGGAACATGTGGACGTGGCATTGTGGGACATGGTTTAGTGGGCATGGTGGTGTTAGTTGATGGTTGGACTTGATGATCTTACAGGTCTTCTCCAACCTTAGTGATTCTGTGATACGGGATAAACATGTTTTCCAACATTAAAGAAATTACCATTCATGGGGTATAACAGTCAGGTATCTCAACTCCATGTATCGCCCACCTGGGCCATGGTGTGGGGTTATTACCATGTTCTATGCGTGTTCTGTGGCGGTGGGATGTGAAACTAAATACTCTAGAGGGACACAAAGAGGGGATTCCAACACCCACACTTCAATCCTGCACGTTGTTCCAATGTTAAATATGAATAAAACTTTCCATCGGAACATCCCCAAGCCAATCCCAGAGGAGCCGTGTATACAGCTGCCTTGCAATTATAATGGTCAGCAAACCTTACGACAGTTATTTGCGGCTCCGTCTCCGGGGGGTTCCCTTTATAGGACAATGCGTATGTGGGATGCCACCTGAGGGAATGTAGGAGGTATTGGTGGTGTTACAAGGTGAATCTTGATTTTGCCACCCTTTTGATGCATATCCCCAACAGGTGCACATATCTCTGATCAGGGTCCTGAGCCTACTAATCAACCATGTTTCAGGAGGATCTCCAGGTCCAGTGTCACATGTCATTACCTTGGTACAGTTAAAAAGAGGACTGGGTGCCCCCCTAATGGGTGGTTTGAATTGAGGGTCTTGGGGTGGTTGTGTTGTAGTAGATCCAGACCAGGCCCAGATCAAAGCTCCATTTCATGCGCAAGGGCTGTTGCAGCAGCAGCTGTGATGACTGAGAAAGCAAGAAATACTGTCCTGCGGCTCCTCCTAACGCTCATGGTTCGTTCCTTGCTTTTTAGTCCTCCTCTCCAGCGTTGAAGCAACTGTGGTTGTGCCACACTTGGGAAATACATTGGTTTATGGCACTAAACATAAATGGTCATTGGCTTCTTTGACTGAGCTCTCCATGAATGCCCCAAGATCCACTCAAACACCCTGAGACGTCCCCTCCCTTCGCTGGCCCTGCGGCGCGGGAGCTGAGAGACCGAAGGCAAAGCCCACTGCATCTCCCCCAGGCTGTCTTGCCCAGCTGGCTGCTGAGAGGAGGGGAGAGCGGGTGGTGACAACCTGGGGGGTGACAGGAGGGACAGCGGGTGGTGGCAGCCTGGGAGATGACAGGAGGGACGTTGGGCGGTGATGGGCCCAGGGCTGTTGGGAGAGCCACCACAGGCCCAGGGGCTGATGGGAGGTGACGCAGGGTGGTGAAGGCCCAGGCGGTGACAGGAGGGACACCACAGTCTCAGGGGGTGGCAGGACAGCGGGTGGTGACAGCCTGGGGGGTGACAGGAGGGACACTGGGCGGTGACAGGCCTGGAGGGTGACAGGACACCGGGCGGTGACAGGCTGGGGGACAGCAGGGACACCAGCGGCCCAGGGCGGTGACAGGCCCGGTGCTGACGGCTGGTGACGCCGACCGGTAACGGCTCTCCCCTAGGGGGTGCTCGGCATTAGGATGAAGAGGGTGGGGCCTCCACGCCCACGTGACGCGGTCCTTTTGTCATAGTGTGCTGGGTTACGTGGGGCGGGGGTGGGTGCGGTGTGCCTTTGCAGGGATGCGCTGGCGGCGGCCCGTGTGGTTGTCGGCCGGGAAACCCTTCAGTGGAACGCTGGGGGGCCCCAAGTCGCCATGGCGAGCGGTCGGGCCTGGGAGAGCTGTATGCGGGAGAGAGAGCAGAGGCCGAGCCAGGGCCGCGGGGACCTCTCCCAGTTGTCTGCCTGCCCGACCCCGCTGCGAGGAGGAGCTTGATCTCAGCCTGCGTTGCTTGCCCTGATCCCCTCAGTGGGTTTTTTCCCCGAGCCGCTGTGGGTCCTAACCTGGCGCAGAGGCCACGACGCCATCTGCCGCGGTAGATGCCTTCGTGGAGCCGGCACCGCCTGGCCCCGACCACGTTGTGCATCCATTACAAGTTCTCCCCCAAGCTGAACTATGACGCGGTCACCTTCAACGGCCTCCACATCTCCCTGTGTGACCTCAAGCGCCAGATCATGGGCCGCGAGAAGCTGAAGGCGGCCAACTGCCACCTGCAGATCACCAACGCCCAGACTACAGAAGGTGCGTGGGGGTGGCGGGCACGGGGCCTCAGGCACCGCCCGGCTGGCGGCATCGCAGACCGCCCTGCGCTGGCTGCGTCTGCAGGAGCCACGCTCTGCTCTTTATGGCTCGTCCCCACGCAGCGTGAGTCAGCCTGGGGCCCATCCCGCCGGCATGTGGGGGGCAAGGGGCTCCAGGGATTAAACGGTGTGGGAAGCCATAATGCGATTTGGCCACGATCGGTAGCTGTGACTTGTGTTGGGGGCCTCACAGAGCTGTTCCTTCGTAGCTGCTGTTCTGACAACTACCTTCAGATCCGTGTTTTAGACACAGTGCTATGCGTGGAAGAATACATCGTTGATGTGCGACAGGTAGTGCTTACAAACGTTTTGGTTTCCTGGAATTCTTCTAGGTAAAATGATAAGGAAACATGGGAGAATGCCTTGTAATAACAAACTTGCCAGATTTCTTTGAAATCTGGCAGAGAAAGCTGAAAGTGATAGAATAGATGGCTAATTGGAAGAAGAAAAGTGGTTTGAGTGACTTAATTTTGTCTTCAACTTGTTTTACCCCACTGCACTGGAAAAGTGGTTTTGTGGCTGTTGCAGAAAGTGCTCACTATCCCCATTTTGGGGCCATCTTGCACGTGAGTGTTCTCTGTATCTAAATTATCCTTTGGAACTTCATGTTAATGTAACTGCTTTTCTACACCAAAGACATTGCCATTCAGATGCTATTGAGCATCATTTTCTCATTGATTTCTAACCTTGTTTTTCTTTTCCTGGCACCACGTGTTAACCACCTCAGGGCAGTACTGAAGTTTTATGGCAGAACACTTGTGGTGAATATACGTAAGAAATGTTCTTAGAGAAGTCATCAATTCTTCAATATGAGGCAGCAGTCAAAGTAGCTGTTGTTTAAGTTGCCTGCCTCCATTCATTCGTTGAAATACTTCTTCCCCTTGACTCTTTCAAGCCTACTATTTTCTTGTAGAATAGGTAGCAAGTTTCAGACCCTTGTGTCTCTTCTGCTCTGGACTTTAATAGAACACCCAAATCTTCCTGTGCTCTTGTAAGCTTTCTGAGTTAATTGAATCCTTATTTTTAATCACAGGTCAGATTGACAAAAGCCCAGTAGCCACGTACTGGCCATCACTGACACTAAAACAAGTGTTGTGCTGCTAGGGAATAGGAATCCACAATGTTGTTACCTCCAGCTTTGTTGAACATTTCTATTGCAGCTCTGCTTGGACACGTGTGAAAAGTAGCCTTGTTGAGCATGATGTCACTGCTCACTTTGCAGATGTTGAGTCATGCGTTGAGGCAGAGTGATACTGCTTTGCAGGTCCTAGTAGTTGCCAGGGGATGTTGCTGCCTGCAGGGAACAGGTTCCTGATGGGAGATGCCCGTTTAGTCTGAGAGCTGTTAGACTAAGCTGGCATCTGTTAAATTCAAACTGAGCAAACAAAAATTTCCAGGGACTTCAGGAATAGCGCTCCAGCTTTAGTCCTTTCCTATTAAAAAAAAAAAAAAGTTAGCTTTTTAGCCTATGTTTTTTCACTTCACCTTTAATAAAAGCTAAAGAGGGGAAATGCCCCTTTAGTTTGAGCCAGTTTTGCCCTGCTTGTGAAATCAAGCTCAAAACCCCCCCAAAACTTCTGTGATCCAAATTCTAGCCCTGCCAGTTTTGTTTCCATTTAAATGTAAAGCACTGAGCAGCTGAGAAGTGTGGTTGTTGATGGATTAAGCTCCAAGAACTAGGCAGCGGTGGCAGGCTCTCTCCTGTGTTCTGTCAGCCTGGAGTACTGGCAGCAGAGGTGCATCGTTTTTAGTTAACAGCTATGAAAGCGACGGCGTGGAGTTTTCATGCTTTAGCTAAGTGCCTGGTTTGTTGCAGGGCAAGCTAGTCAGGCTTTAGAATCTGGCTTACGCAGGTGAGACTTTGCTGTGGTTTGTTTTGCTCCGAAGTTCTATTGGTTTTGTAGCCTAACGGAAGCAAAAGCAACTTAAGCTAGATCAGGAGAGAACCTCGTGCATTAGCAGACTCTTCTTTAGTGACCTTTGAGACCATTTTGCTGTTAGCATTCAAACTATTGTAAAAAAAAGAGAAATATTTTGCTGCTTGTGTTTGATTATCAAACGTGAAGATTTCTTGAAATGTACTGTTAGCATGTTGAGATGATAACGGCACGATGTTACCTATAAAGTTTTGCTTTAATGTCTGTAAAGGGATTCTCTGAAGGGCTACGCAATTACATATTAATATACATTCTCATTAATTGACTAATGTTTTTGTCTGTATTTATGTTGTTTTCAGAATACCCACATGGTAATGCCCCGATTCCTAAGAGCTTGTCGGTAATTGTTAGAAAAATCCTTGCTGGAGGAGTTAAAGCTACCAGCAAAACCTATGTTCCATAAGTATCCATAATGTACTGTATTCTTTGTTAGGGGTTTCAGTGTGTTAACTTTTTTGTGGCTATTAGTTTACAGAGGCATTCAGATTGTCTCTTTCTTGTTAAAGCTGCTGTTAATTTTTGTTGTCATGGGGTAGATTTTAACATATCTGTCCCAAAGTAGACTGACATTTTTCAGCCTGCGGGGACATGGAGTTCCATCTCCAACAATGGTAACTTGTAAAATGAATCTGTTTGGTTTGTTCTTGGGGTTGATTGTTCTGAGAGCCAAGTTGCAGATCCTGTTCCCTCTCGGTGGAGAGATTCCTTATTATATGTGTTTGCTTTTATAGTAAAGACAGATTCGCATTGTAGTGTAAACTTATAATTTGTTCCCATCTCAGAAGAGTCCAAGTCTGAGTGTTCGACTATTTCTTGCATTTGGGGAAGGGGGGGCGGGATACGGTAGGTATTCGTATGCCCCAAATATGGCTGTTTTGCGTACCAGCTATAAAGACCAAGGGCTACCAGCTGGCGAACCATGCAAACAAGAAGTTCCATTCATAAGTGATTCCTGTTAGTTTCCTAAAGACAACGCCGGTTTCAGGCAAGAGAAAAAGAACAATATGCTAAAGTGGATTGCCTTTTGTGTGAGTACGATGAAGGAACAGTTAATCCTTTCCAAACTTGAAACTCAGTAAGCAGTGCAGCACCTTACCAAATGTTAGGAGTTGTCTTTCTATGTCTGTTTTTACCCTAAGCTGATTATCTGTGCTCCAGGTTTTAATTCTGTGTTCCTGAGGTTTACAGAGGACAGAGAATCAGGTGTATTGATTAAAATTACAGCTATGCAAATGCAATCCTGACTACAGGATTATGGCTGTCATTTACATATTCCTACAGTCCCATTCTGTAGCAGCTACATTAGCATTGTTTGAATGGCCATGTTTTCCAGCCACCTTAAAGATATGCCTCTTCACCACAATCAGTAGGTATTACTAGCTTGTGGTTTTGCCGTGCCTTTCTGATGTTGATTCTCAAGAAATAAAGTAGACTGATGAGTTACAGTGTGTCTCGAAGAAACAGTACAGCAGCATCCTGGTGCCCATGAAGCATCTGCAAGCAAAAACCCATGAATTTATGTGGCTCTGCATGTAAACTTTGGGCATATGACTGCAGTAGTTGCTGCAGTGCTTTCAGGCACTCCCTAGCAATTCTGGATGCCACAGCATGGTTCTTATAAACATGGCTTTGTTTGGGAGATTAATTGAAATATGTATGCTTAGTACTGTCTTGTCAGTGCATCCTCCGTTTCTGGTTGGATGGCACCCTCTCCTGCTGTTGTAATGCTGCCCTAAAAGGAGAGGATAGGTGCTGCTAGCATCAAAGATCAAAGAAATAGCTGGATGTGGGGATAAGGAAGGAATGGCACCGCTGTTCTAACGTTGAAAATTAACCAGGCAGATTAGCTTTCTATTCCTTCAGCTGAAAACATTGCAGAAACAACTGGTAGAGTGGTTAACATTTGGGGATGATGAATGTGGGCTGTAATGGTGGAGAGGCTTTCAAAATGCGTTACTCGCCTTGGAGTATGTTCTTCAAGGTCAATGGATGAAGAAACCATCGTGTGGCAATCTAAAGTGTTTCCTCATACTTCCTCATCTTCAGGAGGTACGTGGCTGTAGCTGCGAGCCTGGTGGTGTTCTAGCAGTGGCAGGAAGCATGAGCCTTTCTATTTGTACATCAGGTCCATAGGAGCCTTTGAATTGCCTCTGCTCATGGGATGCTTTGGATGATGTATGAATGGTTTGTTAACTGTATCAATGGTTGCATGTCCGATTCATGATGAGCAGCATGCAAATAGAGATCAATGAGTATGTGGAAGCTCAGCAAGGTTTCAAATGTAGTAGATATTTCCTAAGATATTGTAGCATTTTCAAGATTATCTTAAAGCACATTCTGGCAATTAAGACCTTTTGTGTTTTTGTCATGGGACTCCTAAATTGCACAAAATCCTAGGAACTGCTTTCAGGTGACATTTCTACTACTATTTTTAGCCAATATAGCATATGTAACACATGTAGCATTTGGCACTTTCATGGCTAAGTGCAGTCGATATCTGAACACAGTGCTTAGGCTTCCACAAAGAAACACTGTTCTAAAGACTCTGCTGCTGACATTGTTGTTATTTCTCTGTCAAATGACTGATTTTTTTCCCTTAAGTAAACTTGCACTTCAAAGGGTCTCGACTACCCCTGTTCTTTCTTAGAGACTAAAGTACTCTCTCTGGTACCTATTTGTAATACTGGGGATATACAGGTGGCTAAAGTTACCTTCATATGTTGATGGCTGATTATTTAAGAACACAAAACTGTGGTACAGACTTCATATTTTCGATACTTACGCAGCAGAGACAAAATATCTGAGGACTTTGTCTTGCACTGTTGTGTTCTACATCTGTAAGTCTTAGAGTAATTTGTGACAAAGCAGAAATGGGATTTTTGGGGTTTTTTTTTAGTTGCACTGAATGTACGAAGAGAGAAGTATTTATGTATATGAATAAATTTCCACAGTCACTAGACTATCAGAACAGAATGTTTTGATGTTGAGGTTTTATAATCTGTTTTCACTGCTTGATGTTGGGTACAAGTACTTTAGTTTAAGTTCTGATCACCTTTATTTCTTCTTCTAGAAGTCGAACTGAGCCAGTGAGTGGAACACCAAAAGCGGTATGTAAAAACAAAATCTCAGACTTTTTTCTACACGCTGCACTTAGATCTCAACAATGAAGCCTTGTATTAATTTTCCAAACATTAACTTAATGTATTTCCCAGTAAAACATAGTCTGTGTTGTAAATACCATGTAGTTGATTCAGCAAAGGAAAAACTGAGTCATGCCATTGCACAGTTGTAAAGTGAATCTTGGTGCTTGTGCCTAGTAATGCATTGTATTTCATATTGAATATGCCAGAATAGTTCCTGAATGACTTTGTGCTCTACGGATAACGTATGATCGTTTGTAGATCACGTAGGCTCAAGGTTTGCACAACTGAACATGGCGCCACGTTCTACAGCTGTCTGCCTACAGCTAGTAATATGGATGTTGGTATAGGTGGTTGTGTGCTTTTTGTTTCCTGCAATAAGAATTGATTGGAGTGTATTTTTTGCCATTTTGACATTGTATCACTTAGCTTTTGTTTTTAAATACTTTTTTTGCCTAATGGTTTTTGAGAATGTTATCAAAACCCACTGAGAATCCATGATTGTTAAACTTGGTACTGTTTCTTACTTTTGGCTTGGGGGTTCAAAGAAATACCCAAACGAACATATCCCATACCTCTTGAGGGCAGTTCTGTGGAGCTAAATGATTCCTTCTGATGTCCTTAAATACTTGGGTCTTTGTTCCTAAGACTGTATCATTGAAGCGATATTGTTTGGGCCCCTCTGAGTACATAAATGCCTTTAATAGATTGCTGTGAATTTAAATATCGTTGCTACACAAAGTGGTATTCTGAAGGCCTGCCTTTGATCTTTCCACGTTACCTGACAAAGCAGTTTAGTTTAGTAGTTTGCCTGCAAATGAAAATGTCTAAAACCTGGTATACAAATTCTGGCACAAGGTTGGAGCCTGGTGCATTTGTGGGTCAAATCGCTGCCATTTCTCTTAACTTCTGCCTGCAGTTCATGTTTGGATCTGGGTGACTCAAGGGTTGGATGTTGCTTTAATTTCCCAAAGGTTAAGCCTTTTTTAGTATACCACCACTCTGAATTTACATTTGGAAAAGGGTTAGCATTTTTCTTCAGGTTTTAAAACGCTCTCATTCTGCTCCTAAAATATGAATAAGTAACACAAGGAAATACTTGACTGGTAATGGTCTCGATCTTGATTTGACACTTGGCTCGAAAACAGTGTGTAACTACACATTTCAAAATAGTGCCGAGAGGATAAAAATTACCATGTAGCGGTTTTGACTTTTCATCTTTATTTTAAGGATCTAGAATTGATGCTAGGAATTTTTTACACTGTTGAACATTTAGAACTTCATGCTCTGAATTCAAGACCATATTCACCCATTAATCATATATGTGTTTTTATGATTGATTAGAACCCCCCAAATTTCCTTTGTTTGGCTAAAAAGTATTTTGATGATTCTAATGATTCACAGGTATTAGAACAGCATTACTGGAATCCGAGGAACATACATGCCCAGCGGGTAATCACACAGATGTTTCTCCTGATGCTTTAATCGCCAACCAGTTCCTATGCAAGGTAACACGATGACTTTTACGTCAACTGTAAGAAAAGGCTATTTGTAAAAAGCTGAAAGGGAAGAAAATATTAATATAAATCTCCTTCAGCAAGGCTGAGTTGAATAAGGCTAAATTCACTGTTCAAATACATTCTCTGTTGTTACAGAAGCTTACAGTTAGAGACAACCTGGCAAGTTCAGGTCACACTTTTGTTTAACACGATTGCCTCACTTTCAAGTTCAGAGCTAACACTGAAGTACTTTAAATACAGATACTCTGAGTTACCCATCATTAATATCAGAGTTTAATGTGATGTATTCATAGATCTGTATGGTGATTTATTTTAGGCTTGATAGCATTTACAGGAATACACAAGGAATTTTACTCTGCAGGCTTTTTTTCATCTATCTACTGTGTTTCGTATTACATTTTGTCAATGTTTTTCTGCCTCTAGGCTGTGAACAACTTCAAAAATGGAACTGGCTACACAAAAAGGCTCCATAAGCTGATTCAGCAGCAAAAGCAGCAGCAGCTGCCACCGCCACCCCCTCCACCACCGGTCATGACTCTTACACCTCCTGCTGCTCTGGTGAGTGCCGCTGAACTTCCTAAATTTTCCTCTCTGTCAGTTAGCAGTTTGTTGGAAGAGAAGGTAAGTTTTATTTCCACATACGCAGTGCTTCATGTGTTTCAGCAGAGCTCATTGTCCCACTGTTTTCATTGGTTCACAGGGGAACAGGAAGGCCCGAGAGCGCTTTTCATGCGTCACTGGCCAAGAAGGACAGCGGAGCAACTTTTGGAAGGCAGAAAGTGTGCTTGTCATCGATACGTGTCAAGCTTTGGAAAATACCCCACGGTACCACACACCTCTGCTTCTGCTTCTGCTTCTTCATCTTTTCCTGCTTGTACTTGTACTGCTGCTTCTCCTTCTTCTTCCTCTGCTGCTTCTTCTTCTTCTTCCTCTGCTGCTTCTTCTTCTTCTTCCTCTGCTGCTTCTTCCACTTCTTCTGATTCTTCAGCTTCAGCTTCTTCTGAGTCTTCTGCTTCTTATTCTACTTCTGCTGCTTCTTCTGCATCTTTAGCTTCTTCTGCTTCTTATTCTTTTTCTGCTTCTGCTTCTCCTTCTCCTTCTGCTTCTTCTTCTTCTTCTTCTCCTTCTTGTGCTTCATCTGCTTCTGCTTCTTCTGTTTCTTCTGCTTCTACTTCTGCTTCTTCTGCTGCTGATTCTTCTGCTTCTACTTCTGGTTCTGCTTCTTATTGTACTTCTGCTTCTGTTTTTCCTTCTCCTTCTACCACTTCTGCTTCTTCTACTTCTTCCTCTCCTTCTGCTTCTTCTCCTTCTGCTTCTTCTCCTTCTGCTTCTTCTCCTTCTCTCTCTTCTTCTCCTTCTCTCTCTTCTTCTTCTTCTTCTCTCTCTTCTTCTTCTTCTCTCTCTTCTTCTTCTTCTTCTCTCTCTTCTTCTGCTTCTCTATCTTCTTCTTCTCTATCTTCTCCTTCTTCTTCTCTATCTTCTCCTTCTTCTTCTTCTTATTCTCCATCTTCTACTTCTTATTCTCCATCTTCTACTTCTCTATCTTCTTCTTCAATTTCATCTTCTTCATCTTCCTCTTCTCTATTTTCTTCTTCTTTTCTATCTTCTTTTCTATCTTCTTCTCCATCTTCTTCTTCATCTTCTTCTTCTCTATCTTCTTCTTCATCTTCTTTTCTATCTTCTTCTTGTTCTTCTTCTTCTTCTTCTTGTTCTGCTTCTTCTCTATGTTCTTCATCTTCTCATTCTCTATCTTCTTCTTCTCGATCTTCTTCTTCTTCTTCTCTATCTTCCTTTTCTCTATCTTCTTCTAAATCTTCTCTATCCTCTTCTTCTCTGTCTTCTTCTCCTTCTTCGCTATCTTCTTCCACTTCTCTATCTTCTTCTTCTTCTTCCGCTTCTCCATCTTGTTCTTCTACTTCTCTTCTTCTCTTCTTCTCTATCTTCTTATGTTCTTCTCTATCATCTTCTTCTCTATCATCTTCTTCGTCTTCATCTTCTTCATCTTCTCCATCTCTATCTTCTTCTGTATCTTCTTTCGCTTCTCTTCTTCTGCTTCTCTATCTTCCTCTTTCGCTTCTCTTCTTCTTCTGCTTCTCTGTCTTCTTCTTCTTCTTCTTCTTCTACCGCTTCTCTATTTTCTTCTTCTTCTCTATCTTCTTCTTCTTCTTCCGCTTCTCTATCTTCTTCTTCTTCTTCTTCTTCTTCTTCTGCTTCTCTATCTTCTTCTTCTTCTTCTTCTTCTGCTTCTCTATCTTCTTCTTCTTCTTCTGCTTCTCTATCTTCTTTTTCTTCTTCTGCTTCTCTATCTTCTTCTTCTTCTGCTTCTTCTTCTACCGCTTCTCTATTTTCTTCTTCTACCGCTTCTCTATTTTCTTCTTCTACCGCTTCTCTATTTTCTTCTTCTGCTGCTTCTTCTGCTGCTTCTTCTGCTGCTTCTTCTGCTGCTTCTTCTTCTTCTCTATCTTCTTCTTCTGCTTCTCTATCTTCTTCTTCTTCTTCTGCTTCTTCTGCTTCTCTATCTTCTTCTTCTTTTTCTGCTTCTGCTTCTCTATCTTCTTCTTCTTTTTCTGCTTCTGCTTCTCTATCTTCTTCTTCTTCTTTTTCTGCTTCTGCTTCTCTATCTTCTTCTTCTTCTTCTGCTTCTGCTTCTCTATCTTCTTCTTCTTCTTCTTCTTCTTCTTCTTCTTCTGCTCCTGCTTCTCTATCTTCTTCTTCTTCTTCTTCTGCTTCTGCTTCTCTATCTTCTTCTTCTGCTTCTGCTTCTGCTTCTCTATCTTCTTCTGCTTCTGCTTCTCTATCTTCTTCTTCTTCTCTATCTTCTTCTGCTTCTTCTATCTTCTCTATCTTCTCTGTCTTCTTCTGCTTCTTCTATCTTCTCTATCTTCTCTGTCTTCTTCTGCTTCTTCTATCTTCTCTATCTTCTCTATCTTCTTCTTCTCATTCTTCTTCCCTTTCGTCTTCTCGTTCTTCTTCTCTTTCGTCTTCTTCTTCTTCTTCTTCTTCTTCTTCTTCTTCTTCTTCTTCTTCTTCTTCTTCTTCTTCTTCTTCTTCTTCTTCTTCTTCTCTATCGTCTTCTTCTTCTGCTTCTTCTCTATCATCTTCTTCTTCTTCTTCTCTATCGTCTTCTTCTTCTTCTTCTTCTTATCTTCTTCTTCTTCTTCTTCTTCTTATCTTCTTCTTCATCTTCTTCTTCTTCTTCCGCTTCTCTATCTTCTTCTTCTTCTTCTTCTTCTATCTTCTCTATCTTCTTCTTCTTCTTCCTCTATCTTCTCTATCTTCTTCTTATTATTATTCTTCTTCTTCTCTAACTTCTTCTTCTTCTTCTCCTCCAAGTTCTTCTTCTTCTTCTCTTTCGTCTTCTCGTTCTTCTTCTTCTTCTCTATCTTCTTCTTCTTCTCTTCTTCTTCTTCTTCTCTATCTTCTTGTTCTTCTTCTTCTATCTTCTCTATCTTCTCTATCTTCTTCTTCTTCTTCTTCTTCTTCTCTAACTTCTTCTTCTTCTTCTCTTTCGTCTTCTCATTCTTCTTCTCTTTCTTCTATTTCTTCTTCTTCTTCTTCTTCTCTATCTTCTTCATCTTCTTCTTCTTCTTCCGCTTATCTATCTTCTTCTTCTTCTATCTTCTTCTTCTTCTATCTTCTCTATCTTCTTCTTCTTCAAGTTCTTCTTCTTCTTCTTCTCTTTCTTCTTCTCCTTCTCCTTCTTCTTCTTCTTCCGCTTCTCTATCTTCTTCTTCTTCTGTCTTCTCTATCTTCTTCTTCAAGTTCTTCTTCTTCTTCTTCTCTTTCTTCTTCTCCTTCTCCTTCTTCTTCTTCTTCCGCTTCTCTATCTTCTTCTTCTTCTGTCTTCTCTATCTTCTCTATCTTCTTCTTCTCCAAGTTCTTCTTCTTCTTCTTCTTCTCTTTCTTCTTCTCCTTCTTCTTCTTCTTCTCCTTCTATCTTCTCTATCTTCTCTATCTTCTTCTTCTTCTTCTCCAAGTTCTTCTTCTTCTTCTTCTACTCCAAGTTCTTCTTCTTCTTCTTCTTCTCCAAGTTCTTCTTCTTCTTCTTCTTCTCTAACTTCTTCTTCTTCTTCTTCTTCTCTAACTTCTTGTTCTTATTCATATTCTTCACCTTCATCTTATTCTCTATCTTCTTCTTCTTCTTCTTCTTCTTCTCCTTCTTCTTCTCCTTCTTCTTCTTCCCACCTACTTCTTCTTAACTACTTCTTCTTCTCCTTCTCTATCTTCTTCCTCTCTATCTTCTTCTTCCTCTCTATCTTCTTCTTCCTCTCTATCTTCTTCTTCTTCCTCTCTATCTTCTCTATCTTTGTATTCTTCTTCTCTATCTAGTTCTTCTTCATCTTCGTCTTCTTCTTCTTCCGCTTCTTCTCGATGTTATTCATCTTCATCTTCTCCTTCTCTATCTTCTTCTTCTCGATCTTCTTCTTCTTCTTCTCTATCTTCCTTTTCTCTATCTTCTTCTAAATCTTCTCTATCCTCTTCTTCTCTGCCTTCTTCTCCTTCTTCTCTACCTTCTTCCACTTCTCTATCTTCTTATTCTTCTGCTTCTCTATCGTCTTCTTCTACTTCTTCTTCTTTAACAACTTCTTCTTCTTCATCTTCTTCATCTTCTTCTTCTTCTCTGTCTTTTCTAACTTCTTGTTCTTCATTTTCATCTTCTTCATCTTCATCTTCTCTATCTTCTTTTCTATCTTCATCATCAACTTCATCTTCTTCTCTTATTTTCTATCTTCTTCTTCTCTTCTTCTCATCTTCTCTATCTTCTTATCTTCTTCTCTGTCATCTTCATTTTCATCTTCGTCTTCATCTTCTTCATCTCTATCTTCTTCTTTCGCTTCTCTTCTTCTGCTTCTCTATCGTCTTCTTTCACTTCTCTTCTTCTGGTTCTCTATCTTCTTATGTTATTCTCCATCTTCTCCATCTTCTTCATCTTCTTCATCTTCTTCATCTTCTTCATCTTCATCTCTATCTTCTTCTCTATCTTCATCTTCTTCATCTCTATCTTCTCTTCTTCTCCATCTTCTCCATCTTCTCCATCTTCTCCTTCTTCTCCTTCTTCTCCTTCTTCTCCTTCTTCTTTATCTTCTTCTTCTTCTCTATCTTCTTCTTCTTCTTCTTTATCTTCTTCTCTATCTTCTTCTTCTTCTCTATCTTCTTCTTCTTCTCTATCTTCTTCTTCTCTATCTTCTTCTTCTTTATCTTCTTCTCTATCTTCTTCTCCTTCTTCTTCTCTATCTTCTTCTTCTTCTCTATCTTCTTCTTCTTCTTCTCTATCTTCTTCTTCTTCTCTATCTTTTTCTTCTCCTTCTCTATCTTCTTCTTCTTCTTCTTCTCTATCTTCTTCTTCTTCTTCTCCTTCTCTATCTTCTTCTTCTTCTCTATCTTCTTCTTCTTCTTCTCCTTCTCTATCTTCTTCTTCTTCTTCTTCTCCTTCTCTATCTTCTTCTTCTTATCTTCTTCTTCATCTTCTTCTTCTTCTCTATCTTCTTCTTCATCTTCTTCTTCTTCTCTATCTTCTTCTCCTTCTCTATCTTCTTCTTCTTCTTCTTCTTCTTCTTCTTCTTCTCTATCTTCTTCTCCTTCTCTATCTTCTTCTTCTTCTTCTTCTCTATCTTCTTCTTCTTCTCTATCTTCTTCTTCTTCTCTATCTTCTTCTTCGTCTTCTCTATCTTCTTCTCCTTCTCTATCTTCTTCTTCTTCTTCTTCTGTATCTTCTTCTTCTTCTTCTTCTTCTTCTTCTTCTTCTTCTTCTTCTTCTTCTCTATCTTCTTCTTCTCCTTCTCTATCTTCTTCTCCTTCTCTATCTTCTTCTCCTTCTCCTTCTCTATCTTCTTCTTCTCCTTCTCCTTCTCTATCTTCTTCTTCTTCTCCTTCTCTATCTTCTTCTCCTTCTCTATCTTCTTCTCCTTCTCCTTCTCTATCTTCTTCTCCTTCTCCTTCTCTATCTTCTTCTTCTTCTTCTTCTCTATCTTCTTCTCCTTCTTCTTCTCTGTCTTCTTCTCCTTCTTCTCTATCTTCTTCTCCATCTCTATCTTCTTCTTCTTCTTCTCTATCTTGTTCTTCTTCTCTATCTTCTTCTTCTTCTTCTTCTCTATATTCTTCTTCTTCTTCTTCTCTATCTTCTTCTCTATCTTCTTCTCTATCTTCTTCTTCTCTATCTTCTTCTTCTTCTTCTCTATCTTCTTCTTCTTCTCTATCTTCTTCTCCTTCTCTATCTTCTTCTCCTTCTCCTTCTCTTCTTCTCCTTCTCTGTCTACTTCTCCTTCTCTGTCTTCTTCTCCTTCTCTATCTTCTTCTCCTTCTTCTCCTTCTCTATCTTCTTCTCCTTCTCTATCTTCTTCTCTATCTTCTTCTCTATCTTCTTCTCCTTCTTCTCTATCTTCTTCTTCTCTATCTTCTCTATCTTCTTCTTCTTCTTCTCCTTCTCTATCTTCTTCTTCTTCTCTATCTTCTTCTCCTTCTCTATCTTCTTCTTCTTCTTCTTCTCTATCTTCTTCTTCTTCTTCTCCTTCTCTATCTTCTTCTTCTTCTCTATCTTCTTCTTCTTCTTCTCCTTCTCTATCTTCTTCTTCTTCTTCTTCTCCTTCTCTATCTTCTTCTTCTTATCTTCTTCTTCATCTTCTTCTTCTTCTCTATCTTCTTCTTCATCTTCTTCTTCTTCTCTATCTTCTTCTCCTTCTCTATCTTCTTCTTCTTCTTCTTCTTCTTCTTCTTCTCTATCTTCTTCTCCTTCTCTATCTTCTTCTTCTTCTTCTTCTCTATCTTCTTCTTCTTCTCTATCTTCTTCTTCTTCTCTATCTTCTTCTTCATCTTCTCTATCTTCTTCTCCTTCTGTATCTTCTTCTTCTTCTTCTTCTTCTTCTTCTTCTTCTTCTTCTTCTTCTTCTTCTTCTTCTTCTTCTTCTTCTTCTTCTCTATCTTCTTCTTCTCCTTCTCTATCTTCTTCTCCTTCTCTATCTTCTTCTCCTTCTCCTTCTCTATCTTCTTCTCCTTCTCCTTCTCTATCTTCTTCTTCTTCTCCTTCTCTATCTTCTTCTCCTTCTCTATCTTCTTCTCCTTCTCCTTCTCTATCTTCTTCTCCTTCTCCTTCTCTATCTTCTTCTTCTTCTTCTTCTCTATCTTCTTCTCCTTCTTCTTCTCTATCTTCTTCTCCTTCTTCTCTATCTTCTTCTCCTTCTCTATCTTCTTCTTCTTCTTCTCTATCTTGTTCTTCTTCTCTATCTTCTTCTTCTTCTTCTTCTCTATATTCTTCTTCTTCTTCTTCTCTATCTTCTTCTCTATCTTCTTCTCTATCTTCTTCTTCTCTATCTTCTTCTCCTCCTTCTCTTCTTCTCCTTCTCTATCTACTTCTCCTTCTCTGTCTTCTTCTCCTTCTCTGTCTTCTTCTTCTTCTTCTCTATCTTAATCTTCTTCTTCTTCTCTATCTTCTTCTTCTTCTTCTCCTTCTCTATCTTCTTCTCCTTCTTCTCCTTCTCTATCTTCTTCTCCTTCTCTATCTTCTTCTCTATCTTCTTCTTCTCTATCTTCTTCTCCTTCTTCTCTATCTTCTTCTTCTCTATCTTCTCTATCTTCTTCTTCTTCTTCTCCTTCTCTATCTTCTTCTTCTTCTCTATCTTCTTCTCCTTCTCTATCTTCTTCTTCTTCTTCTTCTTCTTCTCTATCTTCTTCTTCTTCTTCTCCTTCTCTATCTTCTTCTTCTTCTCTATCTTCTTCTTCTTCTTCTCCTTCTCTATCTTCTTCTTCTTCTTCTTCTCCTTCTCTATCTTCTTCTTCTTATCTTCTTCTTCATCTTCTTCTTCTTCTCTATCTTCTTCTTCATCTTCTTCTTCTTCTCTATCTTCTTCTCCTTCTCTATCTTCTTCTTCTTCTTCTTCTTCTTCTCTATCTTCTTCTCCTTCTCTATCTTCTTCTTCTTCTTCTTCTTCTTCTCTATCTTCTTCTTCTTCTCTATCTTCTTCTTCGTCTTCTCTATCTTCTTCTCCTTCTCTATCTTCTTCTTCTTCTTCTTCTTCTGTATCTTCTTCTTCTTCTTCTTCTTCTTCTTCTTCTTCTTCTTCTTCTTCTTCTTCTTCTTCTTCTTCTTCTTCTTCTTCTTCTTCTTCTCCTTCTCTATCTTCTTCTTCTCCTTCTCTATCTTCTTCTCCTTCTCTATCTTCTTCTCCTTCTCCTTCTCTATCTTCTTCTCCTTCTCCTTCTCTATCTTCTTCTTCTTCTCCTTCTCTATCTTCTTCTCCTTCTCTATCTTCTTCTCCTTCTCCTTCTCTATCTTCTTCTCCTTCTCCTTCTCTATCTTCTTCTTCTTCTTCTTCTCTATCTTCTTCTCCTTCTTCTTCTCTATCTTCTTCTCCTTCTTCTCTATCTTCTTCTCCTTCTCTATCTTCTTCTTCTTCTTCTCTATCTTGTTCTTCTTCTCTATCTTCTTCTTCTTCTTCTTCTCTATATTCTTCTTCTTCTTCTTCTCTATCTTCTTCTCTATCTTCTTCTTCTCTATCTTCTTCTTCTTCTTCTCTATCTTCTTCTTCTTCTCTATCTTCTTCTCCTTCTCTATCTTCTTCTCCTTCTCCTTCTCTTCTTCTCCTTCTCTATCTACTTCTCCTTCTCTGTCTTCTTCTCCTTCTCTGTCTTCTTCTTCTTCTTCTTCTCTATCTTAATCTTCTTCTTCTTCTCTATCTTCTTCTTCTTCTTCTCCTTCTCTATCTTCTTCTCCTTCTTCTCCTTCTCTATCTTCTTC
Organism: Gavia stellata; assembly: GCF_030936135.1. Classification (NCBI taxonomy): domain Eukaryota; kingdom Metazoa; phylum Chordata; class Aves; order Gaviiformes; family Gaviidae; genus Gavia; species Gavia stellata. Next base: position 211,426 of record NW_026776931.1, read on the forward strand.
TCCTTCTCTATCTTCTTCTCTATCTTCTTCTTCTCTATCTTCTTCTCCTTCTTCTCTATCTTCTTCTTCTCTATCTTCTCTATCTTCTTCTTCTTCTTCTCCTTCTCTATCTTCTTCTTCTTCTCTATCTTCTTCTCCTTCTCTATCTTCTTCTCTATCTTCTTCTTCTTCTTCTCTATCTTCTTCTTCTTCTTCTTCTCTATCTTCTTCTCCTTCTCTATCTTCTTCTCTATCTTCTTCTTCTCTATCTTCTTCTCTATCTTCTTCTCTATCTTCTTCTCTGTCTTCTTCTTCTTCTTCTTATCTTCTTCTTCTTCTTCTCTATCTTCTTCTTCTTCTCTATCTTCTGTATCTTCTTCTCTATCTTCTCTATCTTCTTCTCTATCTTCTTCTTCTTCTCTATCTTCTTCTTCTCTATCTTCTTCTTCTGCTTCTCTATCTTCTTCTTCTTCTGCTTCTCTATCTTCTTCTCTTTCTTCTTCTTCTTCTGCTTCTCTATCTTCTTCTTCTCTTTATTCTTCTCCTTCTTCTTCTTCTTCTTCTTCTTCTTCTTCTTCTCCAAGTTCTTCTTCTTCTTGTTCTTCTTCTTCTTCTCTATCTTCTTCTTCTTCTTCTCTATCTTCTTCTCCTTCTCTATCTTCTTCTCTATCTTCTTCTTCTCTATCTTCTTCTCTCTCTTCTTCTTCTTCTTCTTATCTTCTTCTTCTTCTTCTTATCTTCTTCTTCTTCTCTATCTTCTTCTATATCTTCTTCTTCTTCTCTACCTTCTTCTCTATCTTCTTCTCTATCTTCTTCTCTATCTTCTTCTTCTTATCTTCTTCTTCTCTATCTTCTTCTGCTTCTCTATCTTCTTCTTCTGCTTCTCTATCTTCTTCTTCTCTTTCTTCTTCTTCTTCTGCTTCTCTATCTTCTTATTCTCTTTCTTCTTCTCTTTCTGCTTCTCTTTCTTCTTCTCTATCTTCTTCTTCTCCTTCTTCTTCTTCTTCTTCTCCAAGTTCTTCTTCTTCTTGTTCTTCTTCTTCTATCTTCTCTATCTTCTTCTTCTATCTTCTCTATCTTCTTCTTCTTCTTCCTCTTCTTCTTCTTCTTCTCCTTCTTCTTCTCCTTCTTCTTCTTCTTCTTCTTCTTCTCCTTCTTCTTCTTCTTCTTCTCCTTCTTCTTCTTCTCCAAGTTCTTCTTCTTCTTCTTCTATCTTCTCTATCTTCTTCTTCTTCTTCTCCTTCTTCTTCTTCTTCTCCTTCTCCTTCTTCTTCTTCTTCTTCTCCTTCTTCTTCTTCTTCTTCTCCTTCTTCTTCTTCTTCTCCAAGTTCTTCTTCTTCTTCTTCTATCTTCTCTGTCTTCTTCTTCTATCTTCTCTATCTTCTTCTTCTTCTTCTCCTTCTTCTATCTTCTTCTTCTTCTTCTTCTTCTCTAACTTTTTCTTCTTCTTCTCTAACTTCTTCTCCTTCTTCTCCTTCTTCTATCTTCTTCTTCTTCTTCTTCTTCTTCTCTAAGTTCTTCTTCTTCTTCTCTAACTTCTTCTTCTCTAACTTCTTCTTCTTCTTCTCTAACTTCTTCTTCTTCTTCTTCTTCTCTAACTTCTTCTTCTCTAACTTCTTCTCTAACTTCTTCTTCTTCTTCTCTAACTTCTTCTTCTTCTTCTTCTTCTTCTCTAACTTCTTTTTCTTCTCTAACTTCTTCTTCTCTTTCTTCTTCTTCTATCTTCTCTATCTTCTTCTTCTTCTTCATCTTCTCTATCTTCTTCTTCTTCTTCTTCTCTATCTTCTTCTCCTTCTCCTTCTCTATCTTCTTCTTCTCTATCTACTTCTCCTTCTCTGTCTTCTTCTTCTTCTTCTTCTCTATCTTTTTCTCCTTCTTCTCCTTCTCTATCTTCTTCTCCTTCTCTATCTTCTTCTCTATCTTCTTCTTCTCTGTCTTCTCTATCTGCTTCTTCTTCTTCTCCTTCTCTATCTTCTTCTTGTTCTCTATCTTCTTCTCCTTCTCTATCTTCTTCTCTATCTTCTTCTCCTTCTCTATCTTCTTCTCTATCTTCTTCTTCTTCTCTATCTTCTTCTTCTTCTCTTCTTCTTCTTCTGCTTCTCTATCTTCTTCTTCTTCTGCTTCTCTATCTTCTTCTTCTCTTTCTTCTTCTTCTTCTGCTTCTCTATCTTCTTCTTCTTCTTCTGCTTCTCTATCTTCTTCTCCTTCTTCTTCTTGTTCTTCTTCTCCTTCTTCTTCTTCTTCTTCTTCTTCTTCTTCTTCTCCAAGTTCTTCTTCTTCTTGTTCTTCTTCTTCTTCTATCTTCTCTATCTTCTTCTTCTTCTTCTCTATCTTCTTCTTCTTCTCTATCTTCTTTTTCTTCTTCTTCTCTATCTTCTTCTCCTTCTCTATCTTCTTCTCTATCTTCTTCTTCTTCTTATCTTCTTCTTCTCTATCTTCTTCTTCTTCTTCTCTATCTTCTTCTCTATCTTCTTCTCCTTCTCTATCTTCTTCTCTATCTTCTTCTCTATCTTCTTCTTCTTCTCTATCTTCTTCTTCTTCTCTTCTTCTTCTTCTGCTTCTCTATCTTCTTCTTCTTCTGCTTCTCTATCTTCTTCTTCTCTTTCTTCTTCTTCTTCTGCTTCTCTATCTTCTTCTTCTCTTTCTTCTTCTCTTTCTGCTTCTCTTTCTTCTTCTCTATCTTCTTCTTCTCCTTCTTCTTCTTCTTCTTCTTCTATTTTCTTCTTCTTCTTCTCCAAGTTGTTCTTCTTCTTGTTCTTCTTCTTCTTCTATCTTCTCTATCTTCTTCTTCTTCTTCTCCTTCTTCTTCTCCTTCTTCTTCTTCTTCTTCTTCTCCTTCTTCTTCTTCTCCTTCTCCTTCTTCTTCTTCTTCTACTTCTTCTTCTTCTTCTTCTGCTTCTTCTTCTTCTTCTTCTCCTTCTTCTTCTTCTTCTCCAAGTTCTTCTTCTTCTATCTTCTCTGTCTTCTTCTTCTTCTTCTGTCTTCTTCTTCTTCTCCTTCTTCTATCTTCTTCTTCTTCTTCTCTAACTTTTTCTTCTTCTTCTCTAACTTCTTCTTCTTCTTCTCCTTCTTCTATCTTCTTATTCTTCTTCTTCTCTAACTTCTTCTTCTTCTTCTCTAACTTCTTCTTCTTCTTCTCTAACTTCTTCTTCTTCTTCTTCTCTAACTTCTTCTTCTCTAACTTCTTCTTCTTCTTCTTCTTCTTCTTCTTCTTCTTCTCTAACTTCTTCTTCTTCTTCTTCTCTAACTTCTTCTTCTTCTTCTTCTTCTCTAACTTCTTCTTCTTCTTGTTCTTCTCTAACTACTTCTTCTTCTTCTTCTTCTCTAACTAGTTCTTCTTCTTCTTCTTCTCTAACTACTTCTTCTTCTTCTATCTTCTCTATCTTCTTCTTCTTCTCTTTCTTCTTCTCTAACTACTTCTTCTCTTTCTTCTTCTTCTATCTTCTCTATCTTCTTCTTCTCTTTCTTCTTCTATCTTCTCTATCTTCTTCTTCTTCTTCTCCAAGTTCTTCTTCTTCTTCTCTTTCTTCTTCTTCTTCTTCTCTTTCTTCTTCTCCTTCTCCTTTTTCTTCTTCTTCTATCTTCTCTATCTTCTTCTTCATCTTCTCTGTCTTCTTCTTCTTCTTCTCTGTCTTCTTCTTCTTCTTCTCTTTCTTCTTCTCCTTCTCCTTTTTCTTCTTCTTCTATCTTCTCTATCTTCTTCTTCTTCTTCTCTATCTTCTTCTTCTTCTCTATCTTCTCTATCTTCTTCTCTATCTTCTTCTTCTTCTCTATCTTCTTCATCTTCTTCTTCTGCTTCTCTATCTTCTTCTTCTGCTTCTCTATCTTCTTCTCTTTCTTCTTCTTCTTCTGCTTCTCTATCTTCTTCTTCTCTTTATTCTTCTCCTTCTTCTTCTTCTTCTTCTTCTTCTCCAAGTTCTTCTTCTTCTTGTTCTTCTTCTTCTTCTCTATCTTCTTCTTCTTCTTCTTCTTCTCTATCTTCTTCTCCTTCTCTATCTTCTTCTCTATCTTCTTCTTCTCTATCTTCTTCTCTCTCTTCTTCTTCTTCTTATCTTCTTCTTCTTCTTCTTATCTTCTTCTTCTTCTCTATCTTCTTCTATATCTTCTTCTTCTTCTCTACCTTCTTCTCTATCTTCTTCTCTATCTTCTTCTTCTTATCTTCTTCTTCTCTATCTTCTTCTGCTTCTCTATCTTCTTCTTCTGCTTCTCTATCTTCTTCTTCTCTTTCTTCTTCTTCTTCTGCTTCTCTATCTTCTTATTCTCTTTCTTCTTCTCTTTCTGCTTCTCTTTCTTCTTCTCTATCTTCTTCTTCTCCTTCTTCTTCTTCTTCTTCTCCAAGTTCTTCTTCTTCTTGTTCTTCTTCTTCTTCTATCTTCTCTATCTTCTTCTTCTATCTTCTCTATCTTCTTCTTCTTCTTCCTCTTCTTCTTCTTCTTCTCCTTCTTCTTCTCCTTCTTCTTCTTCTTCTCCTTCTCCTTCTTCTTCTTCTTCTTCTCCTTCTTCTTCTTCTTCTTCTCCTTCTTCTTCTTCTCCAAGTTCTTCTTCTTCTTCTTCTCCAAGTTCTTCTTCTTCTTCTTCTATCTTCTCTGTCTTCTTCTTCTATCTTCTCTATCTTCTTCTTCTTCTTCTCCTTCTTCTATCTTCTTCTTCTTCTTCTTCTTCTCTAACTTTTTCTTCTTCTTCTCTAACTTCTTCTCCTTCTTCTCCTTCTTCTATCTTCTTCTTCTTCTTCTTCTTCTCTAAGTTCTTCTTCTTCTTCTCTAACTTCTTCTTCTCTAACTTCTTCTTCTTCTTCTCTAACTTCTTCTTCTTCTTCTTCTTCTCTAACTTCTTCTTCTTCTTCTTCTTCTTCTCTAACTTCTTCTTCTTCTCTAACTTCTTCTTCTCTTTCTTCTTCTTCTATCTTCTCTATCTTCTTCTTCTTCTTCATCTTCTCTATCTTCTTCTTCTTCTTCTTCTCTATCTTCTTCTCCTTCTCCTTCTCTATCTTCTTCTCCTTCTCTATCTACTTCTCCTTCTCTGTCTTCTTCTTCTTCTTCTTCTCTATCTTTTTCTCCTTCTTCTCCTTCTCTATCTTCTTCTCCTTCTCTATCTTCTTCTCTATCTTCTTCTTCTCTGTCTTCTCTATCTTCTTCTTCTTCTTCTTCTCTATCTTCTTCTTGTTCTCTATCTTCTTCTCCTTCTCTATCTTCTTCTCTATCTTCTTCTCCTTCTCTATCTTCTTCTCTATCTTCTTCTCTATCTTCTTCTTCTTCTCTATCTTCTTCTTCTTCTCTTCTTCTTCTTCTGCTTCTCTATCTTCTTCTTCTTCTGCTTCTCTATCTTCTTCTTCTCTTTCTTCTTCTTCTTCTCCTTCTCTATCTTCTTCTCTATCTTCTTCTCTATCTTCTTCTTCTTCTCTATCTTCTTCTTCTTCTCTTCTTCTTCTTCTGCTTCTCTATCTTCTTCTTCTTCTGCTTCTCTATCTTCTTCTTCTCTTTCTTCTTCTTCTTCTGCTTCTCTATCTTCTTCTTCTTCTTCTGCTTCTCTATCTTCTTCTCCTTCTTCTTCTTGTTCTTCTTCTCCTTCTTCTTCTTCTTCTTCTTCTTCTATCTTCTTCTTCTTCTTCTTCTTCTTCTCCAAGTTCTTCTTCTTCTTGTTCTTCTTCTTCTTCTATCTTCTCTATCTTCTTCTTCTTCTTCTCTATCTTCTTCTTCTTCTCTATCTTCTTCTTCTTCTTCTTCTCTATCTTCTTCTCCTTCTCTATCTTCTTCTCTATCTTCTTCTTCTTCTTCTTATCTTCTTCTTCTCTATCTTCTTCTTCTTCTTCTCTGTCTTCTTCTCTATCTTCTTCTGCTTCTCTATCTTCTTCTGCTTCTCTATCTTCTTCTTCTGCTTCTCTTCTTCTTCTTCTGCTTCTCTATCTTCTTCTTCTCTTTCTTCTTCTTCTGCTTCTCTATCTTCTTCTTCTCTTTCTTCTTCTCTTTCTGCTTCTCTTTCTTCTTCTCTATCTTCTTCTTCTCCTTCTTCTTCTTCTTCTTCTCTATCTTCTTCTTCTCCTTCTTCTTCTTCTTCTTCTTCTTGTTCTTCTTCTTCTTCTATCTTCTCTATCTTCTTCTTCTTCTTCTCCTTCTTCTTCTCCTTCTTCTTCTTCTTCTTCTTCTTCTCCTTCTTCTTCTTCTCCAAGTTCTTCTTCTTCTTCTTCTACTTCTTCTTCTTCTTCTTCTGCTTCTTCTTCTTCTTCTTCTCCTTCTTCTTCTTCTTCTCCAAGTTCTTCTTCTTCTTCTATCTTCTCTGTCTTCTTCTTCTTCTTCTGTCTTCTTCTTCTTCTCCTTCTTCTATCTTCTTCTTCTTCTTCTTCTTCTCTAACTTTTTCTTCTTCTTCTCTAACTTCTTCTTCTTCTTCTCCTTCTTCTATCTTCTTATTCTTCTTCTTCTCTAACTTCTTCTTCTTCTTCTCTAACTTCTTCTTCTTCTTCTTCTCTAACTTCTTCTTCTCTAACTTCTTCTTCTTCTTCTTCTCTAACTTCTTCTTCTCTAACTTCTTCTTCTTCTTCTTCTTCTTCTTCTCTAACTTCTTCTTCTTCTTCTCTAACTTCTTCTTCTTCTTCTTCTTCTCTAACTACTTCTTCTTCTTCTTCTCTAACTAGTTCTTCTTCTTCTTCTTCTCTAACTACTTCTTCTTCTTCTTCTTCTCTAACTAGTTCTTCTTCTTCTTCTTCTCTAACTACTTCTTCTTCTTCTATCTTCTCTATCTTCTTCTTCTTCTCTTTCTTCTTCTCTAACTACTTCTTCTCTTTCTTCTTCTTCTATCTTCTCTATCTTCTTCTTCTCTTTCTTCTTCTATCTTCTCTATCTTCTTCTTCTTCTTCTCCAAGTTCTTCTTCTTCTTCTCTTTCTTCTTCTTCTTCTTCTCTTTCTTCTTCTCCTTCTCCTTTTTCTTCTTCTTCTATCTTCTCTATCTTCTTCTTCATCTTCTCTGTCTTCTTCTTCTTCTTCTCTGTCTTCTTCTTCTTCTTCTCTTTCTTCTTCTCCTTCTCCTTTTTCTTCTTCTTCTATCTTCTCTATCTTCTTCTTCTTCTTCTCTATCTTCTTCTTCTTCTCTATCTTCTCTATCTTCTTCTCTATCTTCTTCTTCTTCTCTATCTTCTTCATCTTCTTCTTCTGCTTCTCTATCTTCTTCTTCTGCTTCTCTATCTTCTTCTCTTTCTTCTTCTTCTTCTGCTTCTCTATCTTCTTCTTCTCTTTATTCTTCTCCTTCTTCTTCTTCTTCTTCTTCTTCTCCAAGTTCTTCTTCTTCTTGTTCTTCTTCTTCTTCTCTATCTTCTTCTTCTTCTTCTTCTTCTCTATCTTCTTCTCCTTCTCTATCTTCTTCTCTATCTTCTTCTTCTCTATCTTCTTCTCTCTCTTCTTCTTCTTCTTATCTTCTTCTTCTTCTTCTTATCTTCTTCTTCTTCTCTATCTTCTTCTATATCTTCTTCTTCTTCTCTACCTTCTTCTCTATCTTCTTCTCTATCTTCTTCTTCTTATCTTCTTCTTCTCTATCTTCTTCTGCTTCTCTATCTTCTTCTTCTGCTTCTCTATCTTCTTCTTCTCTTTCTTCTTCTTCTTCTGCTTCTCTATCTTCTTATTCTCTTTCTTCTTCTCTTTCTGCTTCTCTTTCTTCTTCTCTATCTTCTTCTTCTCCTTCTTCTTCTTCTTCTTCTCCAAGTTCTTCTTCTTCTTGTTCTTCTTCTTCTTCTATCTTCTCTATCTTCTTCTTCTATCTTCTCTATCTTCTTCTTCTTCTTCCTCTTCTTCTTCTTCTTCTCCTTCTTCTTCTCCTTCTTCTTCTTCTTCTCCTTCTCCTTCTTCTTCTTCTTCTTCTCCTTCTTCTTCTTCTTCTTCTCCTTCTTCTTCTTCTCCAAGTTCTTCTTCTTCTTCTTCTCCAAGTTCTTCTTCTTCTTCTTCTATCTTCTCTGTCTTCTTCTTCTATCTTCTCTATCTTCTTCTTCTTCTTCTCCTTCTTCTATCTTCTTCTTCTTCTTCTTCTTCTCTAACTTTTTCTTCTTCTTCTCTAACTTCTTCTCCTTCTTCTCCTTCTTCTATCTTCTTCTTCTTCTTCTTCTTCTCTAAGTTCTTCTTCTTCTTCTCTAACTTCTTCTTCTCTAACTTCTTCTTCTTCTTCTCTAACTTCTTCTTCTTCTTCTTCTTCTCTAACTTCTTCTTCTTCTTCTTCTTCTTCTCTAACTTCTTCTTCTTCTCTAACTTCTTCTTCTCTTTCTTCTTCTTCTATCTTCTCTATCTTCTTCTTCTTCTTCATCTTCTCTATCTTCTTCTTCTTCTTCTTCTCTATCTTCTTCTCCTTCTCCTTCTCTATCTTCTTCTCCTTCTCTATCTACTTCTCCTTCTCTGTCTTCTTCTTCTTCTTCTTCTCTATCTTTTTCTCCTTCTTCTCCTTCTCTATCTTCTTCTCCTTCTCTATCTTCTTCTCTATCTTCTTCTTCTCTGTCTTCTCTATCTTCTTCTTCTTCTTCTTCTCTATCTTCTTCTTGTTCTCTATCTTCTTCTCCTTCTCTATCTTCTTCTCTATCTTCTTCTCCTTCTCTATCTTCTTCTCTATCTTCTTCTCTATCTT
>NW_026776931.1:227500-258729 GCF_030936135.1 Gavia stellata
CTTCTTGTTCTGTTTCTTCTTTCCTTTTTCTTCTGCTTCTTCTGTTTCTGCTTCTTCTTTTCTGCTTTTTCTTTCTATGCTTCTTCTTCCATTTCTGTTTCCACCACGGCTTCTGCTGCTTCTACTACTTCTGCTTCTTCTGCTGATGCTTCTTCTGCTTCTGCTTCTGCTTCTGCTTCGCCTTCTACTTCTGCTCTTACTTCTGCTGCTTCTGATTCTTGTTCTTCTTCTGCTTCTGTTTCTTCTGCTACTTCTGCTTCTTCTTCTGCTACTTCTTGTGATTCTTCTTCTCCTTCTTCTACTTATTCCACTTCTGGCTCTGCTTCTTCTTCTTCTTCTTCTCCTTCTTCTTCTTCTTCTGCTCCTTCTTTCTTCTACTTCTGCTTCTTCTTCTGCTTCTTCTTCTTGTTCTTCTTCTGCTTCTACTGCTGCTTCTTCTGCTTCTGCTGCTTCTTCTTCTGCTGCTTCTTCTGTTTCTTCTGCTACTTCTGCTTCTTCTTCTTTTGCTTCCCCTTATGTTTCTTCTTCTACTACTGCTTCTGCTATTTCTGCTATTAATTCTTCTTGTGCTTCTGCTTTTTCTGCTTCTGCTTCAGATTCTTTGTTTCTGCTTCTTGTTCTGCTTCTTCTTATTATTTCTTTTGCTTCTGCTTCTTCTGCTTCTGATTCTTCTACTACGTCTTCTCTTCTACTTCTGTTTCTTTTTTCTTCTTCTACTTCTGCTTCTCTTTTCGCTTATACTTCTTCTGCTTCTTCTGCTTCTCCTGCTTGATTTGTTCTGCTTCTTCTGCTTCTGCTGTTTCTCCTTTTTATGCTTCAGCTTCTGCTGCTGCTGCTTCTGCTTCTGCTTCATCTGCTTCTTCTTCTGCTTCTGGTTCTGCTTCTTCTGCTTCTGCTGCTGCTTCTGCTACTTCTTTTGCTTCTGCTTCTTCTGCTGCTTATTCTGGTTTTTCTTCTGCTTCTTCTGCTATTTCTGCTATTCTGCTTCATCTTATTCTTTTACTTCTTCTTTTGCTGTTTCTTCTTCTTCTGCTTCCGTTTCTGCTGCTCCTGCTTCCTCTGCTTCTTTTGCTTTGTCTGCTTCTACTTCTGATTCTTCTTCTTTTTCCTCTTTTCTATTGCTCCTACTGTATCTGCTTGTGTTTTTCCTTCTGCTTCTACTAATTCTGTTTCTTCTGCTTCTTCCTCTGCTTTTTCTGGTTCTCCTTCTTCTGGTTCTCCTTCTTCTGCTTCTGTTTCTTCTGCTTCTGTTTCTTCTGCTTCTTCTTCTGCTTCTTAAGGTTCTCGTTCTCCTTCTGCTTCTGTTTCGCCTTCTACTTCTGCTGTTTCTGCTTCTTCTGCTTCTTCTCCTTCTGCTTCTTTTCCTCCTGGTTTTTCTGCTTTTGCTTCTGCTTCTTTTTCTGTTTCTTACACTTTTCTTCCTGTTCTGCTCCTTCCACTTCTGCTTTTTCTTCTGCTTATTCTGCTTCTTGTCCCACTTTTGCTTCTGCTATTTTAGCTTTTTCTTCTTCTGCTTCTGCTTCTTCTTCTGGTTTTTCTGCTTCTGTTTCTCCTTCTGATTCTTCTTCTCCTTCTGCTTCTTCTGCTTCTTCTTCTGCTTCCTATTCTTTTGCTTCTTCTGTATCTTGTCCTTCTTCTAGTACTTCTAATACTACTTCTGCTTCTGCTTCTTCTGCTGCTTCTACTACTTCTGCTTCTTTTCTTCTCCTTCTGCATTTTCTTCTTCTGCTGCTTCTTTTTCGGCTTCTGCTTCTTGGGCTTCTGCTTCTTCTGCTTCCCCTTCTTCTACTTTTTCTTCTGTTTCTTCTCCCTTTTTTCTTCTTCTGCTCCTTCTACTACTTCTGCTTCTGCTTCTTCTGCTTCTGCTTCTTCTGCTTCTGCTTCTTCTGCTTCTTTTGCTTCTCCTTTTTCTGTTTCAGCTTCTTCTCCGTTTTTTTCTTCTGCTGCTCCTTCTACTACTGCTTCTTCTGCTTCTTTTGCTTCTGATTCTTCTGCTTCTGCTTCTTCTGCTTCTTTTTCTTCTGATGTTTCTGCTTCTTGGTTTCTTCTACTTCGACTTGTGCTTCTTCTGCTGCTGCTTCTGCTGCTTCTGTTTCTGGTTCTGCTTCTGCTCCTGCTTTTTATTATACTTCTGCTTCTGCTTCTGGTTTTCCTTCTCCTTCTGCTTCTTCTGCTTCTTCCTGTTCTTCTGATTCAGCTTCTTCTACTTCTTCTGCTTCTTCTCTTTCTATTTCTTCTGCTTCTGCTTCTTAAGCTTCTCATTCTGCTTCTTATTCTACTTCTGCTTCTTTTTCTTGTGGTTCTCCTTCTTCAGCTTCTTCTGCATCTGATAATTCTGCTGCTGCTTCTTCTGTTCTACTTTTGCTTCTGTTTCTTTTTCTTCTACCTCTGCTTCTGTTTTTCCTTCTACTTCTGCTTCTGCTCCTGCTTCATCTGCTTCATCTGCTTGTCATTCTTCTGCTGCTTCTTCATGTGCTTCTGCTTTTGCTTCTTCTGATTCTTCTTCTGCTTCTTCTACTGTTTCTTCTACTTCTTCTGTGTCTTCTTTTTCTTCTTCTGCTACTTCTTCTGCTGCTTCTTCTGCTTTTTCTGCTTCTGCTTCTTTTTCTGCTTCTGCTTCTAATTTTGCTTGTTCTGCTTGTTCTGCTGATGCTGCTTCATCTTCTGCTTTTTTTTTTTTTTACTTCTGCTTTTGCTTCTGCATTGTTTCCTCTGCTTCTTCTGCTGCTTCTGGTTCTGCTTCTTTGGCTACTGCTTCTTCTTATTCTGCTTCTTCTGCTGCTTCTTCTGCTTATTTTTTTTCTGCTTTTTCTTCTGCTTCTTCTTCTTTTCTTCTTATTCTGCTCCTTTTGCTCCTTTTTCTGCTTCTGCTGCTTCTGCTGCTTCTGCTCCTTTTTCTGCTTCTGCTCCTTTTTCTGCTTTTTCTGCTCCTGCTTTTTCTGCTCCTGCTTTTTCTGCTCCTGCTTCTGCTTCTGCTTGTGTTTTTCCTTCTGCTTCTACTACTTCTGCTTGTGTTTTTCCTTCTGCTTCTACTACTTCTGCTTGTGTTTTTCCTTCTGCTTCTACTACTTCTGCTTCTTCTGGTTCTCCTTCTCCTGCTTCTTTTTCTTCTGCTTCTTCTGCTTCTTCCGATTCTGATTTTTCTGCTTCTTCTGCTTCTGATTTTTCTGCTTATTCTGCTTCTTTGTCTTCTTCTTCTGCTTCTTCTTCTGCATCTTCGTCTTCTTCCTCTGCTGCTTCTGCTTCTGGTTTTTTCTGCCTCTGCTTCTTATGCTTCTGCTTCTTGTTCTGCTTCTTAAGCTGCTCGTTCTCTTTCTATTTCTGCTTCTGCTGCTTCTGCATCCTCTTCTGCTTTTTCTAATTCTTCTGCTTCATCTTCTGCCTCTTCTTCTGCTTTTCCTGCTTCTTCTGCTTCTGTTTTTTCTACTCAATTTTCTTCTGCTTCTTCTTTTCCTACTACTGCTGCTACTGCTTCATCTGCTTATGATTCTTCTTCTGCTTCTTCTTCATCTGCTTCTGCTTTTGCTTCTTCTGATACTTCTTCCTCTTCTGCTGCTTTTTTACTGTTTCTTCTATGTATACTTCTTCGGATTCTTCTTCTGTTTTTTCTTCTGCTGCTGCTTTTTCTTCTACTTTTGCTTCTACTTCTGCTTATTCTTCTGCTTCTTTTTCTGCTTCTGCTTCTTCTTCTGCTGCTGCTTTTTCTTCCATTTCTTTTTCTTCTGCTTCTTCTTTTTTTCTTTTGCTTCTTCTTCTCCTTCTTCTGCTTTTTCTTCTTCTGCTTCTTCAGCTTCTTCTACTGCTTCTTCTTCTGCTTCTTTTTCTGCTTGTTCTTCTTCTACTGCTTTTTCTTCCATTTCTTTTTCTTCTGCTTCTTTTTTTTTCTGCTTCTTCTTCTGCTGCTTCTTCTACTGCTTCTTCTGCTTTTTTTTTCCTCTGCTGCTTCTTCTTCTGCTTCTTCTGCATCTTGTGCTTCTTCCTCTGCTTCTTCTTGTTCTTCTGCTTTTTCTGCTTCTGCTCCTTTTTCTGCTTTTTGTTCTGCTTCTTCTTTTTCTGCTTCCACTGCTTCTGCTTCTGCATCTTCTACTTCTTCTTCTTCTTCTGGTTCTTCTGGTTCTTCTGGGCTGCTTCTTCTACTTCTTCTTCTGCTTCTTCTTCTGGCTGACTTTTGCATCTTCTTCTGCATCTTCTTCTTTCTTTTGCATCTGCTTAGCAACAAATTCATAAAAATAACATAAAAATCACATGAAATTGCACATAACAACATAACATAATATAAAATAAAATAAAAAAATTAAATAAAATAAAAGAAAGTATAATAACATAAAGCAATATAAAATAAATTGGAAAAGAAAGAATTTAATATAAAATTTATTTTGCAATAATATAGTATAATAAAACAAAAAATAAAATATCATAAAATAAGAGAAAAACGCATTAAAAAGAGAGAAAAAAGAAAAGAGAAGAAAAGAAAAGAGAAGGAAAGAGGAAAGAAGAAAAGAGAAGAAAAAAGATGAAAGAAAATAGAAAATGAAAAGAAAGGAAAAGAAAAAAGAAAGACAGAAAAGAAAAGAAAATATGAGGAAAAGAAAGGAAAAAGAAAAGAAAAGAGAAGAAAAAAGAAAGTAAAAGAAAAGGAAAGTAAATGAAAGAAAAAAGGAGAGGAGAGGAAAAGAAAAAAGAAAAGAAAAGAAAAGAGAAAAGAAAGACATATGAAAAGAAATCCTGCTTCAACCCATAACCTTTGTGATTTGTGTGCTTGAAATTTCTTTTTAGAGCTGAAAAACCCCTGGCATTATAGGCTCAGCCTGTAATCTGATCCCAGATGTCAGAGGTGGTCTGCCATGGTATGTTCCCTAACATCCCTCCCCTCTCAAGCCTTTTGACACTAATTTTTACGTTACAGGTGGAGCTTGAGTGACTCTAGGTATACATATCTTTGTTGGAATTGGTGTCAAAGTTTCTCGCTTTGCTTGTAAAGGTATAGACCAAGAAAAATTCAGAGCGCAAGCTCAGCGAAGGGTGGTCGCACCTTGGAGGCGGGTAGCTTTTGGGATGGAGGTGTGTTTTGCTGTTACGATGAGATTATAATGAGCAAAGTTCACCCAAGTATAGTATTTTGTCAGAAAAGTGAGAGTCTGGGGGCCCATTCCCAGGCATATTTATCAGATTCAAAAATGCTTCACTGCACAGCATTACACACACTAAATAGGTTCTTCTGTCTTTGTACAGTAGCATTCTCTTTGACCAGGTACGCGTATCCTGGTTACCAGGGTGGGTCTCCATCTCTGTGTCCCATAGTACCTTCCAGTTCCCGTCTTATCACAGCGCCTGGCCTCAGTGTCTCCACACCGCTCCACTCTCTGTACAGTTTCTCTCAGAGTTGGCACACCGTGTTCCCCAGGTGTTGCCAACATCTAAGGTTGCCTAGGGAACTTCTGTGGGATGGAAGCCTTCCATAACCTCCATGCTCCACCCTGAAAGTTTCTTCAATGCTGTACCTTTCCTTAAAATGCGAATATAAATATAATTTCTAAGTCACCTCCAGCAATAATTCCAGAGACCTGCACTGCAGAGAGCCGCTCTCCTCGATGGAGCAGGAGACCTTACCTACATTGGTAAGGAATGGTGAGGAAATGCTGCATGCTCTCTATGTCTCTGCAGAGTTCATGCGGAGGGAACCAAAAGCCTTTCTTTCAGCTCGGGCATCGCCACATCCAAAGGCATGTCTATGGTGCAAAAGCCCTTCTTTACCTAGTCTGGACGTGCAGATGAATTGAGAGGGATGCCCAGCAGCTCTGCCCAGTGCGTGGCCACCAAGGGCAGGGACGGCCCGCTGGGCCTCCAGGGCACGGGGACTGCCTCGGGGCCAGCACCGAGGAAGGGTGCTGGGCGGAGGGCGGAGGGCGGGCGGGCGGGGCTGCGCATGGTGGGCCTCGTCACCCCCACGTCACAGGGCCACCGCCCGGCAATGGTGCAATCACAATGCCCTGGGACAGGATAAAAGGGAGCATCATCCCCTGTCCCGCTGCCAGAGGGCAGCCCGAAGACACCCGAGAGGAAGCCCATGAGGAGACGGTGGAATTACTTGGAGAGGGGGCTGAGGGAGGAAGAGCGGAGGAGGTGGGACGAGGCTGCTGGAGGTTCCCCACTGCCAGGCCAGCTCCCGACAGGGCCCCCTTCACAGCCCATCTGATGGATGAAAATCCTGCCTCAGCCTTCAGAGATCAGACAGCAGCTGCTCAGGAGATGAGAAGAAGCACCGAGGCCTGGAGGTGCCCAAGGCTCTCAGGCCTCTTCAGCTGGATAAGTGGTGGCAAGACCAAGGGAATGCCTTCTTGAGGAGCACTGCAGAGCTCGCCGTCCTCACCCTCTGCGGAGCCAGTGGCAGCAGCTGTAAGAAATGGGATGCAGAGATGTTGCCAGGGGTCCCAGTGCTTTGGGGCACCCACTGGTGCCCTGCCAGGTGCGGGAAGGATTTTGCCCGCAGGGTCGATCAGGCTGGGGGCCTTTGGCCACTCTAGGAAGCCCCTGAGGTGGCTCCAGGTTAAGGGAGAATAGGGCTGGGGCATCTCCTGGGAGGCGTGAGCAGCCTGTGGGAGGAGGAGGCAGGTCTTGCTCACATGCTCAGGGACTAGCTGATCGCCAGCGCTGGGGTCAGGAAGGAATTTTCCCCCGGGGCAGATTGGCACCGGTCCCCGGGGGTTTTTTGCCTTCCTCTGCAGCATTGAGCATGGCCGCTTGTCAGGGCTCCTCAGGTCCCTTTTGGCTGGGTCACTGCCTGCTGCTCATGCACCACGAAGACGGCCTCTCGTGCCCTGCAGCTGGGGGGAGGAAGGCTTTTTTTCCCCCACGGTGGGCTAGCAAGTGTTCCCGGGGGTTTTTTGCCTTCCTCTGCAGCGCGGAGCCCAGCCACCTGCCAGGGTTCCTTTGGCCATTGTGGCTAGGTGCCTGCTGCTCCTGCTCCATGAAGGTGGCCCTCGTGCCCCGCATGCAGGGGGAGGAATCTCTCTAGACTCCCAGGGCGGGCCCCCAGGGTGGCCCCCAGGGCTTGCTTCTCCTCCTCTGTAGCATTGAGCACAGCCCCTTGGCAGAGTTCCTCCTGGCCCTTTTGGCTCGCTTCTTGCCTGCTGCTCTTGCACCTCCGAGGCGCCACTCGTGCCCTGGCTTGCTCGAGCTCTCTTGCCCAGTGCCACTTTGGAGCGGGAGCGAGCTCTGCTCTTCCCTCAGCTCCATTTCCCCAGGGGCTCTTGCCTGCGCTTGGAAGGGCTCCAGGCTCGCTGCACCATCTGGAGCTGCCACTTTTCAGCTGTCCCGGCGTGCAAGACAAGCGGGCCCAAGAGCGCTTTTCATGCGTCACTGGCCAAGAAGCACAGCGGAGCAGGTTTGGGAAGGCAGAAAGTGTGCTTGTCATCGATACGTGTCATACTTTGGAAAATACCCCACGGTACCACACACCTCTTCTTCTTCTTGTCCTTTTGTGTGTGGTCGGGACCGATGCTCATAGTTCAAATTGTCACTCTTCAGGAACCAGGGACTGCTTGGCCTGTATTCCTGCTGCGACTTTCCGTGGCTCTGTGGCATTCCTTTGCCAGACAGCAAGGGCTGGTTCTTTCAAGCTACACTGAAGAATGCATCTGCCTGCTCCTGGCTACACACGTGCATTGTGTTAGCCCTAGTGAGCATTGGCTCTGCAAGGGATTCAGAAAAACAACATAAAATCACATAAAACCACATAATAAGCCTTAAAATAACAAACCATAAAATAACATGTCATAAAATAAAACAAAGCAAAGTAAACCCAAACAAAGTAAAGGAAAAAAAACCTAAACTAAACTAAACTGAAATAAAAGAAAAATAATTAATATAAAATACATACAGTAAAATAAAAAATTATAATAAAACAACATAGTAAAATATAATAAAATATCATAAAATAAGAGGAAAAAATGTGAAGAAAAAGAAAAGAAGAGGAAAGAAAAGAAGATGAAATGAGTAAATGAAATTAAATGAGATTAAATTAAATGAAATAATGAAATGAAATGATAATTTGGAATAATGAAATGAGAAAATGAAAAAATGAAAAATAAGGTGAAAGAATGAATCAAATGAATAAATGAAACGACAGAATGACAAATTTAAATTAAAGAGAGAAATGAAATTTAAGAATGAAATGAAATGAAAAAAGTGAACTGATTAAATGAAGGAATGAAAGGAAATGTAATAGTGAAATAATGAAAAAAGGAAATTACTAAAAAAATTAAATGAAAGAATGAAAATAAATGAAAGACAGAAAATATATGTAAAATTGAAAAATGAAATGAAGAAATATAATTAAATGTAAGAAAATTTCATTTCATTTTGCCATTTCATTTCTTTTCATATTTTCATTGCATGATTTCGTGTCATGATTTCATTTAATTTCATAATTTTATGTCATTTTATTTTATTTCATTTCATTCTTTCATTTGATTTTTTTGTTAGTTTTGTTTCATCTTTAAATGCAATGTCTTTCTTTTCATTCTTTCATTGTTTCATTTTGTCATTTCATTTCATTCTTCCATTCATACTTTCGTTTCATTTTTGCATTATTTCATTCTTTCATTCTGTCAATATTTCATATCATTACTTCTTTTCACTCTTTAATTTGTTCATATCATTTTTTCTTTTCATTTCTTCATTCTTTCTTTCATTTTTTTGTCTTCATTTCATCATTTCATGAAATGAATCAAAACACATGAAATGAAACAACAAAATCAAATGAAAGAATGAAATGAAAAATAACATAAAAAAGGAAATAAAATAAATTTAAATTGAATTAAATTAAAGAAGGAAATAAAAGAATGGACTGAGATGAAAGAAGGAGTTGAAAAATGAAAGAATGAAACAAAAGAACGAAATGGAAGAAAATAAATGAAAGAATGAAATTACATGGAAGAATGAAATTAAAAATGGAAGAATGAAATGAAACGAAATGAAACGAAATGAAACGAAATAAGATGAAATTCAGTTAAATGAAACAAAATGAAAGAACAAAACAGTGACACACAAAAATGCACTAATGACAAAACGAAAGAATGAATGACTGACAAAACCAAATGGTGAAATAGAATAATAAAATAATGAAACCATGGAATAATGACATAATGTAACAATGTAACGCTATAATGAAATAATGAAATGAAATCATGATACAATGAAATACAATACTTTAATTTCATTATAATGAATTCTTTCTTTTAATTTAATTTAATTCAATTAACTTCATTCCATTCCATTCCATTTTGCCATTTCAGGATTTCACGTAATGTTTTCACCTCATGATTTCAGCTCATTTCATCATTTCATTTCATTTCATTTCATTTCATTTCATTTTTTCATTTCATGTGATTTCATGTCATTTCATTCTTTCATTTCACTTCATTTCATTTCATTCTTTAATTTAATGTTTAATTTAATTAATTCCTTTCATTGCATTTTTCCGTTTAAATTCTTGTAATTCTTTGATATTGTTTTATGTCACTTCATTTCATTCTTTCATTTCATTTCATTTTACATTTTGATCTTTCATCTCATTTAATTGTTTCATTTTTCATGTCTCCATTTCATTGCATTCTCTCATTTTAAATTTCATTTTATTATTTCATTTTTTCATTTCATTCTTTCATTTCTTAAATTAATTTCATGTCATTTCATTTAAGAATTTCATTTAATTTCAATTAAGTATATAATTTTGTTTAATTTAATGTTATTTCATTTTGTTCTTTCATTTTGCTTTGTATAATTTCTTTTGATTTCACTTCATTTCTTTTCATTTCATATTTTAATTTCATGATTTAATTTCATATTTTCATTTCATGTCTTCATTTCATTATTTCATGTTATTGTTTAATTTAATTTCTTTTCACTCATTCATTTTATCCTTTAATTTCATTTCATTTTGTGATTTCATTTCATTCTTCAATTCACACTTTCATTTTTTCATTGGTTCATTGTTTCATTTTTTTCATTGTTTCATGTCAGTATTTTTTTTATTTTCATTTTTTCATGGCATTATTTCTTTTCATTCTTTCATTCCTTCATTATTTTTTTTTACTTTATCACTTCAGTATTACCAATGAAATAAAATAAAAAGACATTAAATGAAATGAAAGAATGAAATTAAGAGAATGAAATAAAAAATTACATGAAAGAGTGACATAAAATGAAATGAAATAAAATTAAATGAAAGACAGACATAAAGTGAAATAATGTAATGAAATGGAACCTAAGAATGTATTAGTGACATGAAAAAATGAACTACTGGCAAAACAAAAGAATGAACGACTGACAAAACAAAATAATTAAATAGAATAATACAATAATGAAACCATGAAATAATGACATCATATAATGATATAATGAAATAATGAAATAATTAAATGAAATAATGATACAACGAAAGGAAATAATTTTTTTCAATTCATTCTTTCATTTCGTTTCGTTTTGCCTTATTTAATTTCATTTCATATTGTCATTTCATGATTTCACTTCATGATTTCATCTCATTGCATTAAATGCAGTGAATGAAATGAAATGGCGAATGGAAATGAAATTGAATGGAAAAAATAAACTAAATGATATTACATTAAATGAAGGGTGAAATTAAATTAAATTAAATTACATTAAATTAAATTAAAGGAGGAAATGAAAACTTAAACGAAAGAATGAAATGAAATTAAATGACAGGAAATTAAATTATTTTTTAAAATGAAAGGCAATGAATAAAAGGAAAATCTGAAAGGAAAGTAATGAGTGTATTAAGTGGAAGGCTAAAAGGAAAGAATGTAATGAAAGAATGAAATTAAATGAAATCAAGACATGAAATGTAAGAATTAAAGTATGAAATGAGATTAAAGAAAATGAAACAAAATTAAATGAAATGAAAAATGAAGTTATTAAATAATGAAAAGAAATCGAATGAAATAATGAAAAGAAGTGAAAGGATGAAATGGAATGAACTGAACTGAAATTAAAGGAAATTAAAGGAAATTAAATGAAATAATGCAATGAAATTCAATGAAACAATGAGATGAAATGGTGAAATGAAATGAAATAATGAACTGAAAGGAAATAATGCAGTAAGATTAAGTGAACTAAAATGAAATGAAAGAACAAACAGAAATGAAAGAAATTTAAATGACAGAATAAATAACATTAATAAGATTTAAAAAAAATGAAATTAAAGAATTAAATAAAATAATGAACTATCATGCAGTAAATGAATCAAGGGAAATAAAAAATGAAATGAAATGAAAGAATGAAAAGTAAGAATGAAATAATTAAGTCCAATAATAAATGAAGGAATGAAATGCAATGCAATTAAATGATATGAAATAATGAAAAAAACCCAAAAAAATGAATTGAAAGAATGAAAAGTAATTAAATAAAATCATCAAACGAAACTAAATGAAATAATGAATTCATTAAAAAAAGGAAATCATTAACTGAAATGAAAAAATGAGTTAATGAAATAAAATGAAATGAAAGGAAAGAATAAAATAAAAAATAAAAAATAAAATAAAATAAAATTAAATTACATGGAATGAAATGAAATGAGAAAAAAGAATGAAATCAGATGAAGAAATGAAGGAATTTTTTAAAAACATTGACATTAAAAAGAAGACTAAACAAATCAAAGATTGAAATTAAATGGAAGAATAAAAACAATTGAAAGAATGAAACTAAAAAAAGCAATGAAATTAAATGATGAAATGAAATGTAAGAATGAAAAGAAATGAAACAATTAATGGAAATCAAACAAAAGAGTGAAATGCAATAAAATAATGAAATGAAATGAAAGAAAATTAAATGAAATGAAAGAAAATGAAATTAAATTAATGACAATGAAATGTAAGAATGAAATCAAATTGAAAGACTGACATGAAATGAAGGCATGAAATGAAATAAAATAAAATTAAATGAAATGAGAGAATCTATTTAAAGATTGAAATAATTAAATGGCATGAGAGAATGGAAGAAAATTATAAAGTGAATTTAAATGGCTATCATGAAATGAGTAAGTGAAATGAAAGGAAATGAAAAGAAAAAATGAAATGTAAAAAAAATTGAAGGAATTGAAATGAAAGAACGAGATGTAAAAATGAAATGAAATAATGAAACAATAAAGGAATAAGAGAATGAAATGAAAAATTACATGCAAAGAAAGAATGAAAAGACTGTATTATATGAAATGAAATGAAATGAAATTAAATTAAATTAAATTAAATTAAATTAAATAATGAAATAACCGAAGAATGGGTTGAAAGAATGAAATACAATGCAATGCAATGCAATGGAAAAATTATAGGAAATTAATTGAAAAATAAAAAATGAAAAGAAAGAAAGTAATGACAGGATTAAACTGAAGAATAATATGAATGAAATTAAAAGAATGAAGTGAAAGTATGAAATAATGAAATTAAATGAAATAATGAACTTGAAAGAAAAAAGAAATTAAATTAAATTAAATCATATTAAGTGAAACAAAACTAAATGAAATTAAGTTAAAGAATGATATCAAAGAATGAAGTGAAAAATGAAGGAATTCGTTTAAATGTAATGAAATGTAATGTAATGTAACCGAATTTAATGAAATGAAATGATTAAAAAAGGAAATGAAATGAAAGAGGGAAATTAAAGGAAAGAATGAATTTAAATAAAAGGCATGAAAATAAATGAAAGAATGAAAGAGAATAAAATGAAAGAATGACTTGAAAAATGACATGAGAGAACAAAATTAAATGAAAAATGAAAAATTAAATGAAAAATGAAATTAAAGAATGCAATGAAATGAAATGACATTCAATGAAATAAAATCAAATATTTAAATGAAATTGAATGGAAGAAAGAATTGAAATCAAATGCAATGAAATTAAATTAAATTAAGGAATGAAAGGCAATGAAATAAAATTAAAAAGCAAAAGAAAGTAATAAGTGTAGTAAATGAAAGACAAAAATGAAAGAATGATAGAATGAAATGAAAGAATGAATTCATGAAATGAAATCATGAAATGAAATGGAAATATGCACTGAAAGGAAATAATGAAATAATGCACTGAACTGAACTGAACTGAAATTAAATTAAATTAAAACAAAACAAAATGAAATTAAATGAAAGAATGATATTGAAGAATGAAGTGAAAGAATGTAGGAATGAAATTGAATAAAATTAAATGTAATTAAATGTATTGTAATGTAATGAAATGAAATACTGAAATGAAATAATTAAAAACTTGAAATGAAGGAATGAAATTGAAAAATGAATACAGATTAAATGAAAAAATCAAATGAAATTGTATTAAATTAAATTAAGGATGAAATGAAATGAAATTAAATTAAATTACATGAAATGACATGAAATGAAAGGAAAGAAGGTAATGAAAGAATGACATTAAATAAAAAGACATTAAAATAAATGAAAGAATGAAAATGAAATGTGAAATTACCAGAAATTAAATGAATTTAAATGAAATGTAATTAAATTAAATTAAGTTAAATTAAACATTGAAATTAAATGAGATGATGTTATGAAATGAAATTATGAAATGAGATGAAATCATAAAGTGGAATCATGAAATGACAATATGAAATGAAATGAAATGAAGTGGAATTAAATGAAATTAAATGAAATGAAAGAATGAATTGAAATGAAAATATTTTATTTCTTTATAGCATTATTTAATTGAGTTATTTAATTATTTCATTATATTTTTACAGTATGTCTTTATTTCATTGTTTCCTTATTTTATTATTCTTTTCATTATTTCTTTTTGTTAGTAGTTCATTTTCTCATGTCACTATTTCATTCTTAAGTTTCATTTCATTTCATGCCATGTCATTTCATGTCATTCCTTCATTTAATTTTTCATTTCTTTCATTCATTTGGTTTCTTTCATTTTTTCTTTCACTCTCTCTTTTCATTTTCCATTTTCTTTCATTTTTCATCTCCTTCTTTCATTTCCTTTCTTTTCATTAAATTTCATTTTAATCTTCCATGTAATTTGTCGTTTCATTCTTTAACCAGGGGTTTTACGGCGTCGCAGGGGAAGATAGGGAGTCGGACATACGCTACCCCTTTGGCGATTTAGACCGTGCAAGAGAAAAGCACCTTCGAGATGATCAGGAGGTGGCCCTGAGGCCCCTTATAAAGACAGAAATAAATGTCGGGGTGTGGAATTTGGATAAGGAGGTGGGATTCCTGTGCACAAAGAACCGTTAAGACTGACCTTGGCACCTCTTGGCATCTCTTGTGCAACCTGGGGGAGTGGAGACTTGCCTGCAGATAAGGAGGGGGCCCTGTGGAGGCAGGACAGCTTTGCTTGTGGTCAGCAAAGACAGCGAGGTAACAGGAATCTGAATGGGTCTTTGTTTCTTCCAAAGGCTTCGTGTCCCATCACTGACCTTTGCCTCATTACCGGTGAAATGCATATTCCAACTCACACCCTGCATATGCTAATGAAGATTAAAGAGATCATGCTAAACATGTAGGACTATAGCACTCGTCTCTCCACCCAAATCATGCTACACATCAAATATGGAGGGGGGGGAACCTCGTAGTTTTTGGGGATGAAAGACAGAGAAAATGATTGTTGAAGTGGGAAAGAAGAACCTCGACACCTGACGGAGCAGTCGACGGGCTGCGTTCTCTTCCTCCACCCCAGGCAGGGACGGCTCTCTGGGTACGCGCTGCGCCTCCCACCCTCCGGGTGACAGTTATCCCTGGGTTCGTGTATTACTGTCAAGTTTGCTAGCAAGATTAACCTTAGTAGCACTATTGCAGTTAGTGACTTTATCAACAGCAATCTCGAGTCTGTTTCTGTCGCTTTCAATAAAATAACTGATTTCGATTTTTGTGCACCTGCTCAGTGCAAGTCCTTTCTCTGGGGCTCTGATAAACGAATCAGTGAAAGTCCCGGGACTCTGACAGACAAATTTTGAAACCACATTCCTTTTAACACCACATGAGGCTGATGAGGAACCGGAAATAACGACCGACACCATTCTTTATTCCCCCACCGATATAGCAAAAATTCAGGAGAAATACTTAAAGAGAATCAGGAGAAACAGAGACAGAATATGTGTGGAGAGTCTCGCTTATGGGTGGGTATACTATAATGTTGTCCGAGGAGGTGCCCAGAAGTCACTCAATTATGGACAGAGAATGGGGTTTATGAACACAGGAGGGACTAAGTCTCAGGGAAACCTCCGAAGGATAGCGGGAAAAGGGGAACGGAAACAGCAGCATCCCACAGGCCCCTGTTCCCAAACCCATCAAAGAAGGATGCCGAACACTTGGTCGGGATCGTACGAGATATGGTCTGTGCGCTGAAGGCATTGCAAAAAGGATTCCGAGGGAGGTCATGGACAAATTGCCCACGCCTAACCTGGAGGCATTAATCAGGACATGGAAAGGACTCCAGGAAAGCCAATGGCTCCCTCCTATCCTGAGAAAGGCCGGAGCCAAACGCCCTCTCCAACCCACCGCATAGGGACTTGATTGATTTAAGGGGCCCTGGTTTGGGAAACTCCCCTTAACCTGTATGCCTGCACAGCCACCGATGCCCATAGAGGGGAGCATAAAATTGACACTCGGTGCATTATCCCTTCCTTTTAAAACCGGTCCTCGTTGGACTGGGGTTTCTGGGTTTTTTTCTGTTCTCTTTTAGGAGGAAATATCACAGGTGGTTAGAGAAGACCTACAGTCAAGCCTATAATGAACAGTGATTGTGAGCATTTGCAGCCGGCGTAGATCGACAGGCTAGTAACTGCACAAACCATAGTTGCTGGCTCACTGATCTTTGCAGAATGTGTCTATTGGCACCACGAACATTGGTTTGGGGGATCCTTTTCCTCTCCCTTACTGCCACAAGCAGCTGGGGAGATGAGGCCCCAAACCTTGCCTGGGAAATTATAAAGGGCTTTATGAGAATATGGGGGCAACCGGATCAAGGAGGATATATTACTTTACCCTGAGCAGCTGAAGAGGGGCTGAGATTTTTCATGATGCCGGTGAATTTGAGGTTTATTTTGAACACGACTAATGCCACCTCTCTTAGATTTTTGGCAAAGAAGTGGACGACTGTAAACACTAATAGCCAGGTATGATGGAAGGGTAAGGCACTGATGGGAAGTGACATCTATGAAACATGGAAGGAGCCTCCTAATTTGTCTAGGAATGCCATGTTAATGAATCTGCTCTGTAATGTTACCAGGCCTTTGTTTAATGTAACGGTCCTGTCTCCAATAGAAGGATCAAACCCTTCGTTACGATGTGGCAATTCGTCTAGCGGTAATATTAATTTTGAAAACAGTAATTGTCAGTATCCATGTAGACCTTATCCGTGGGATCCGATGCTCCATCCTCTCCGGAAGCCTGATGCCTTTGAAGCCAACTATACCACAAAGTGGGAACCAAGTTGCCGCATCCAACTCCCCAAGAGAACATAAAGGTCTCCAAAAGACGGAACTAATCTGATCTGGGCCTGGTCTGGATCTACTACAACGCAACGACCCCAAGACCCTCAATTCAAACCACCCATTAGGGGGGCACCCAGTCCTCTTTTTAACTGTACCAA
Organism: Gavia stellata; assembly: GCF_030936135.1. Lineage (NCBI taxonomy): Eukaryota > Metazoa > Chordata > Aves > Gaviiformes > Gaviidae > Gavia > Gavia stellata. The sequence continues at coordinate 244,117 of NW_026776931.1, forward strand.
GGTAATGACATGTGACACTGGACCTGGAGATCCTCCTGAAACATGGTTGATTAGTAGGCTCAGGACCCTGATCAGAGATATGTGCACCTGTTGGGGATATGCATCAAAAGGGTGGCAAAATCAAGATTCACCTTGTAACACCACCAATACCTCCTACATTCCCTCAGGTGGCATCCCACATACGCATTGTCCTATAAAGGGAACCCCCCTGGAGACGGAGCCGCAAATAACTATGGTAAGGTTTGCTGACCATTGTCATTGCAAGGCAGCTGTATACACGGCTCCTCTGGGATTGGCTTGGGGATGTTCCGATGGAAAGTTTTATTCATATTTAACATTGGAACAACGTGCAGGATTGAAGTGTGGTGTTGGAATCCCCTCTTTGTGTCCCTCTAGAGTATTTAGTTTCACATCCCACCGCCACAGAACACACACAGAACACGGTAATAACCCCACAGCACGGCCCCAGAGTTGAGATACCTGACTGTTATACCCCATGAATGGTAATTTCTTTGATGTTAGAAAACATGTTTATCCCGTATCACAGAATCACTAAGGTTGGAAAAGACCTGTAAGATCATCAAGTCCAACCATCAACTAACACCACCACCATTAAACCATGTCTCGCAGTGCCACGTCCACAAGTTCCTTGAACGCCTTCAGTGAGGGTGACTCCACCACCTCCCTGGGCAGCCTGTTCCAATGCTTCACCACTTTCTCAGTATAGAAGTTTTTCCTAATATCCAGCCTAAACCTCCCCTGGCGCAACTTGAGGCCATTTCCTCTTGTCCTGTTGCTAGTCACTTGGGAGAAGAGACCAACACCCACCTCACCACAACCCCCTTTCAGGTAGCTGTAGAGAGCGATGAGGTCTCCCCTCAGGCCCGCTTCTCCAGACTGAACAACCCCAGCTCCCTCAGCTGCTCCTCACAAGACTTGTGCTCCAGACCCCTCACCAGCTTCATCGCCCTTCTCTGGACATGCTCCAGCACCTCAATGTCCTTCTTGGAGTGAGGGGCCCAAAACTGAACACAGCATTCGAGGTGCGGCCTCACCAGCGCCAAGTACAGGGGCACAATCACCTCCCTGTTCCTGCTGGCCACACCATTTCTGATACAAGCCAAGATGCCATTGGCCTTCTTGGCCACCTGGGCACACTGCCGACTCACATTCAGCCGGCTGTCAATCAACACCCAGGGGTCCTCTTCTGCGGGGGAGCTTTCCAGCCACTCGTCCCCAAGCCTGTAGCATTGCGTGGGTTTGTTGTGACCCAAGTGCAGGACCCGGCACTTGGCCTTGTTGAACCTCATACAATTGGCCTGGGCCCATCGATCCAGCCTGTCCAGATCCCTCTGCAGAGCCTTCCTACCCTCCTGCCCAACTTGGTGTGGTGTGCAAACTTGCTGAGGGAGCACTCACCTTACTCTTCCTTCTTCACACTTACTCTGCCTTCTTTATGCTGACTCTTCCTTCTTTTTCCTTTTACCCCTTGTTTGAGAATTATATAACTATACAGGGAGTTAGGGATATTCTATCACTTTTGTCTGCAACTAATAAAGGATTTCTATTGACTCTCCCGGTCACTTGGTGTTAAGCTCGCCTTTATTTCTCTGCAGGGGATCACAAAACCAAAACAGAACTTGTCCTTTAACCCCGGGCTTTAGGACTCGGCTTGCGATAGAAGGTGCAGGTTTTCCTCTTGCCGTTCATCATGGCACTGAAGTTGATGAGCGAGGCAGGGTAAGTGCTGGACTTGCTGAACGGGGCTTTCGCTGTCACCCTTACTGGGACGATGGCAATGGTCTCACCTCCTTCACAGATGCTGGGCTCAATCACCTGCAACCGGAGGAGGGGTTGGTAAATGCAGCAGAGGCCAGCCTCTCTCTCTGTCCCCTGATGCCACCCCATCTCTGTCCCCATCAACTCACCCTCCCTGCTTAAATGCCTCCTCCAGAGCCAGAGCTTCAGCTCTGCTTAGGAAGCATCACAAATGGTTTCTGAAAGACTTTATTGCATATGGATGAGAGAGGATTCCCCAACTAAAGCCTTCCTTCCCGAAGACACAGGTCCTGCTTACACTCCCAAGACACGGTGTGCTAACACCACCTGGCCCAGGCAGCTCACCTGGCACTGCAGGATGGGTTTGTCCTCAATGTTCATTTCCATCTTGGGGTGGAAGAGCAGCCGGACCTGCACGGGGTGCCCGGAGGCAGTCAGCATGCCCTTCTGCGGCTGGAGACTGAAGTGGGATGCCAAGTCGCGTATGTCGGTATCCACGGTTTCCAGCTTGAAACTGGGGTGAAAGGGAAGGAACAGACCTCTGCAGTTAAAAATACCGGTGCCACCAGCACAGCCGGGACTTTGCATAGGACCATAAAAAATAATACAAGGTAAAGGGTCCAGCTCTGCTCGGGGAATCCCAGATCTTGACACAGAGAGCAGACAATCAGCAGTGCTGTAAGCTAACTGACACCAAAGTTCTTCATTCCTTCCTTTCAAGAGTCTCATAAAGAGAAATGAGCTGACCCTCAAAGGCGGCAATGAATCTCAGCAGTGAGGGGCTTACATTTCAGGGTCTCTCCTTCTGGTTCCTGCTGAGCTGTGAAGAACTGCTGGTGCATGGCTGGATGCTCTATTAAAGTATTTGAGATTGGAGAGCCCAGGTTTTGTATTTACTTGCACCATGAGGTAGCCAGCATGGGAACAGGTTCTAACCATGGACAGAAGGAGAATGCAGGCCTGGGCAGGTGGTGGCACCATGCACTCACGGACCAGGCAGCTGGACCCACCTGCACGCAATCTCGTACTTCCCTTGGTTCTTCAGAGTCAGCACTTGCTTTGCATCATCCAGGACCTTAAGCATCCCAAAATCCACGCTGCCACCCGCACCTGAAGAAAACCCGCAGAGAGAGGTAAGAAATGGTGAGTATTTGTGAGCTGCTGCAGACTACACCAGGTGACAAGATACAGATTTGGAGTTCTCAGGTGGCACAAACCCCTTCTCAGCAAGTTTCCCTTCTGGGAAGTTTTCTCTAGCTACTTTGCTGCCCCTTCCCTTCCTCAGAGAATATCTGTAGGGTTTAGCAGCTAAGGAGCTCGCTTTCCATCTCTTTGCTTCCAAGCACAGATCCAACCACTCTATGTGCCATGCCAAGCCCTCAGAAGTTGCCAACTGCTTGTTCACATCACTGTTGTTCCAAAGCCCCCAAATCCAACTGCACATGAAGTTGCACACTTCAAAGTTTGGAGGTGGGAGACTCAAGGCTCTCTCTGTGCCCTGACAGTGCTTCACTCCATGCAGCTTGCAGGATACATGCGTTACGTATCCGTGCCATGCTTGCATGGTACCCCATCCCGTCCCAAGTGCTTTGGTTGCCCACCTGCCAAGGCAATGCCATGCACCCGGACTACTTGGCTTCGGGGGCATCCACTCACCTTTAGACATGCTGATGCTCAGAGCAACACCATAGACCTCCGCAAGGATTTGGATATTTTCAATCTGAACGATCCCCAGCATGTTTTCTGCACCTGAAACCTGAGGTGGCAGGAAACAAACACTGCTTAGACCATTCTCCTCAATTCTTTTGCTAGACAACATACGAGGAGGCCTTGCCTCTGCCGGCTGCTTCCACCATGGCCTCCCCTACTTGACAAGCATTTGTGGACTCCCAAGCTTTCCTAACCTGTTCATCTCATGGGCTGACCCAGCGAGATTCTGACGCAGTAAGAAACCCTGTCAGCCCACCTCGGCACTCCTCTAGCAGCAGTGTTGCTGCTAAAGCGCCCTGGGAAGCAAGGTGATGTTAGAGCAACCACACAAAGTGTGAGGTGTCCCAGAGCACCTGGCATTGATGACCAACCCTCTCCTCTTCAACCACCCAGCACCCTCACTGAAACACAGTCCCTAAACCATGGGGAACAAAATCCCAGGCTGAGAGTTTGTTGCTCTATGTTAAGAGCCCCAGACTCCAGGATGGCTGCAGGGAGCATGCCCAAGTCTGGACAACCAAACGACAGCATTCAACCATGCACAGCAGCAAATTTATGCACGGGCTCAGGATGAAGCCTTGTAACCCAGACGTCAGCCACGCAGAGGCAGCACCTCTTCCTGAGGTGCTGTACAGCAGTACATCTCTTCCAGACTCCACAGAGTACTTGCCCTGTGAAGCTCAGCTACAAGAGCACCCTAGTGGTCACCTAGTTTCCAAAATGTTGTCCTTCAGTGAGAGCTGCTTGCTGCTAAGGGCCTGGCCCCCGGCAATGCAGGTAGAAAGGAATCTCAGGAAGGCTCATCCTTTTGCCCTCTTGGCAGGGTACCCTTCAAGCACAGTCTCCCTCCCTAGGAGCACAGCGATCACTCTGCCCTGCTCTGCCAGGGAGGGCACAGTCCCCCTCACCTCTAGTCGGATCATCTTCTTAATGCTTAGAGCCTTCGTGGCCTTGAAATAGAGATGCACACCAAACTCCGTGTGGGGAGCAACGATTCCCTCATCTTGTGACGCGGAGAAGTCCTCGCCGAGGTTTTCCAGCCCACTGACCCGCCAGGCCACGGGCAGTGGGGCGCTATTTTGCAGCACCAGGGTCTTGCTGTCCCTCCTGTAGAGACAAGATGGCACTCAGCACCAGTTGCTCAACGGTCGTGCTAGCCTTGCAACTGAATGCAACTTGGAGCAGCCCTAGCCATGTGTATGAAACCACATTTTAACGGTTTCTCTATGTCACAAGTCTGAGAGGTGAGGTCCCGGGGGGGCAGCTTGGTGTTACAAGTGTATCCAACAAAAGGCAGATGAGGAACAACTGGACTGCTCTACAACCAGCAGACAAGATACAAATGCATCGAGACGCCCATGGCACAGCATTGCTGCGGGGCTATGGAGCTCGTGGCTGTTATAGGATATCGAAGCCAGCGAGGAATGCTTGAGCAAGAGACTGGGAATTGCTGGGAGAAAAAGGGATGCTAGCCCAGCCAGCTGGGCAAAACCTCCCTGGCCTCTCCCTTGTCCCTGCCCCAGACGCTTCTCAGGATCCTACAGACTTCATATGCAAGAGTGGATTCAGGGCCCACAGGAGCGAAGATGGCACCAGGCTGCAGTGAAGTGATGGAGATGACAATGAAGTCCTCCACTGAGGCCCTGCTGCCACAACAGACATAAAATAGGTGAAGGGCTTTGCGTTATTACCTGTTCCACATCTTTCTTCAGCACCTTCCTCCTCCTCCTCCTCCTCTCCACATTCAACTTCAGAGTCCACCTTGCTGGACTGGCTTTCCTCAAAAATGGAGGAGGGAATGACTGAGTTATGGGATGAGATGGTGTGAACAATCCCAGCAGAGTGCTTTCCTCCTTGATCTGACACAGACTGGACATCTTCAAAGTTTGCTGAGGAGGAAGGACATGGGGAGGGAAGAAGAGGGTGAACATGGCCAGGCAACCTGCTCTTTGCCATTCGCCACGTTGCATGGCCACATGCAAAAGACAGAAAATTTTCCCAAGAAAGCAAACGCCCAAGGCAGAGTTTCCCTGCCCAGGGAAGCCTGCCCAGGCTGTCTCTGCTCTCAGGAGAATTTTGAGCTTGTGCTTTTGTTGCTGGGAAGGAGCAAACACAAAAGAGCTAGTGATATTAGACCTGGGTCTACCGGATGAAGAACTCATCCAGTCCTACTCTTTGTGGATGAGGGACACAAGGGGATAACCTGATTATTTCCCCAGTCCATGCTAGGCAGATATGAGCTTGCTTAGACTGCACGCAGGGCTGGCAGAGGATGCGCTTTCCAAGCCACAGACTTTCACCCGGGAATTCCTCCACCAAGCTGGGCAACAGGTGGCTGCTAAAAGCATGGGCTTTCCATGGAGAATGAGGTCATGGAGAGCTCAGGGGAGGTGGGCTGGACTCCCTGCTGTGTCCACACTCAGGACAGCCAATGCCAAACCCTCACCGTTGTCCTGGCCTGCTGGTTCCCCAGTCTTGTGCTTTGCCTGCTCATCCTGCAGTCTTTTCTGGTCCTGATAGTACTCCAGCACCTCTGGGGGCAGCTTCTCACCCGGGGCATGCGGAGGCAGCAAGAAGGCGTTGTGGCAATCATAGTCCTTGAGCATCCGCAGGATCTCTGTGCGTAGGGAAGAGAAACCATAGATGGGATGTGTTTCTTGACCTCCATCCCATGAACAGACTCCCCAGCCAACCCATCTTCTCCCTCATTCCTTCCTCCCAACAACATGGACTATCCAAGCCCCTCCACAGCCTGCCAGCCGAGCTGGCTAACCCTGAAATGCCACCAGGCTTTGCCCTGGGGACTGCCTCCCTCTCCCCGGCACAAGCCTGGGAACACTGGAGCCCTGTGGAGCTACGGGAGCATGCACGTGCAGACCAGACCTTCCCTCTCACCTGCTCCTCAGCAAGGTACTGCTGGTCGAACTCCAGCAAGTAAAACTCGATGGGGAACTCGCATGGGTTCTTCACCACCACCGTCCCCTCCGCCCCACGGCTGTACGGCAGCACCGCTCCCAGCTCGAGCACTGCGGGGCTCAACTCCAGCTGTGGCTCCAGCCCCTGCCCCGAGACCTGCAGCTGGAGGGGCTGGCTGCTCTGGCAAATGTTAACCTTCAGCTTGCTTCTGTAGGACTTCTGAAAAGAGAGAAGTGCAGAGAGCTCCTCCATGAAGTCCCAGGTGACAGGGCCTCAAAGTTAACCCTTGCCCCAAGGTCAGGGATGTTACCAGCACCTGTAAGGTGAATGGAAAACAGATAGTAACTTATAGCAGGGGCTATGGCACCTGCATGCTGGCTCTGAGTAATGGGGATGAATCCTGCTGTGAAGTGGAACTGCATATTTGGGGATCAGATGGATCTAAAACAGACTACCACATGTTTCCACTAGTCATGAGGGAGCACAATGCTCATAAGAAAGGTCCTCGTGGGTGGACTCAGCTCCCACAGCACTCAGGGGCTGCTTCACCTCCTTCTTCAGGGTTATGATGTTGCCCAGACACAGTCCTGGAACTCATGCATCAGGCAAACATCAGCTACATGAAGGAGGCAGATGAGCTCTCACTGGCTAGAGATAAGGGTCTTCCTCTCTGCTCAATGCTTGGCTCTGATTAAAGCCAGAGACAAGATGGTTACAGCTCTACTAGCAATTCAAACATCCCTGGGACGCTTCCTAGGTGTGGAAGCACTCGTGTCCATACTGTTACCCACTGCCAGTTTCGAAGTCATGGTGGCTACACACAGACTGCCTTTGGGAATGCTCCATCTTCTATGCTGACTCCCAAACTGCCTGGGAACGTGCAGGCAGGCTGGGCCAGAGCCACAGGGACTGCTGGCAGCATACCACTACAGGTGACTGTCCTGCCGTGCCCAGGAAGGGGTCTGGTGGCTGTTCTGTCTGCTGGTACCAGCAGCAGGATTAGCCTAGGTCGGCCCTTCCAGGTTTAGTTATCCCCTGCGAGCGTGCCAGCCGCTCTGCACCAGGGCGTTGCAGCCTGCAAACACACCCATGCAAGGGGGAAGACGAGGGGAAACAGGCAGATTTCCCCCCATGCGCCGAGAGGGAGCCACACCGCAGTGCCCTGATGCTCTCTGTGCCAGGTCCCCATTGGCATTTCAAAGCCCCTCTCAGAAGAGTGCGCTGCAGGGGAAACTGAGGCAACATGGGTACGGGGCTTGCAGAAAGCTCCATGTGCAGGCAGACCTCATCTCCTCCTCCCTGTGCTGGGCTCTTGTTACCACACTGCCCTGCCGCACCTCCTGGGGGTGACACCTGCTGATCTCACCTCTTCTGGCAGGGAAAGCCTGACTCGCACGTTGCAGCGCTGTCCTGGGGCCAGGGCTCCAGCCGAAGGCAGCCCCTTGAAGACACAGGGCTTGGCCTTCAACTCCTGCAGCAGCTTCTGATGCACCCTCACTGGCAAAGGTTTGTCCACCTGAGCACAAAAAACAATTGTGGGAGGTCTCCTTGGTCTGCGAGGACAGACCCTCGGGTCCTGCAGTGCTCTGAGATACTGTCACGGTGCTGAGAGCATCCGCATCCAGACCAGCCGTGGCCACCACTGCTCTAGAACTGGAGGGAAGACATATAAGCAGGGCAGGCAGATGGGGAGGCACTGTCCTTGGAGGAGGAATGGGGGAAGACGGCAGAGAAGTAAAGCATCAGCTAGTGAACAGGTCCAGGCAAACCAGATTTGCTCTGTACTCTCTAAAGCCTCCTCACACGAGCTGTAGCCCAAGTGCTCAGGCAGCCACAGGGGCAGAAAAGGCAAGAGAGGCAAAGAAAACCCAACCAAGAAGTTAGGCGCTACACATTGTCTGTGCTTTACCTTCTTAACAGGCTCATTCATGGTGATGAACCATTTACAGGGGACCTGGAGGTGATTGTGGAGCTGCATGGTTTCTTCCTGGCACTGCCCACACTGGACAGTGAACTCCGGTCTGTCCCTGGAGAGGCAGAGGGACGGCACAGTCACGTTGGCACGGAGGCGGACATGAAACGTGGGGCCTCTGGCTGCCTAGTGAAGGACAGAGCATCCAGCTGAGAGCCCAAGTGACATCTACTGCTGTCCCCAACCTGATGCCTGCCCCAAAAAGTGGTGCAGGCACAGGGAGGTGAGGGACCATGAGGTACCTTGATGGGCAGGAGCACGTCCACCGCTCCCAGTGGCAGGTTGGCACTTGGTGGGTCGAAGCGCACTTCGAATGTCTTGGTCTTGCAGCAGGGCAGGTGCTTCACATGGTCCAGGTCCACGCTGAAACCTTGAACAGATGAAAATAAAGCAGCTGAGACACTCAAGCGACATGAAATGCGTCGCAAGCACGTTAAGGCCATACGGGTGTCCTGGCTGGCAGGTCTGTGAAGAAGAGGGCTCTTTGCCTCTCCAGAGAAGCCTGCCACTCTTTCTCCCATGTCACCGCTCCAGGAGAAAGGCTTTTCACAGCCAGAATCCAAGGTTCGCACGGTCAAAAGGAAACATACTAGCTGAGGAGCGCTGGTAATTCCTTTATCAGGCATCCCAGGGAAGGATGTGCAGACCTCTCCAAAGGAGAACTTGCAGCTATGATTCCCCTGTGCTGTGGTGCTCCCTGGAAAACAACTTAGAGGAGACACCTGACCAGCCCTCAGACACAGCGAGTCACCGTTTGATGGCACTGCAGCCTTACCTCAAGGCCTGTTTCGGAAGCCTATTTTGATACACCAGAGGACCTCACAGGCTGTTTTCTTAATAAAGGCTGAACAGAAGTGCTGTGACATTACGAGCTCCAAACCAAAGCACTTCCAAAACACCAAGGAGCCATCTGTTTGCAATGCAAACCCACCGCATGCACAAAAACTCAAGATGATGCTCACGGTAGCCAAGAGCAGAACATGCTGAGAGGTGACCACGGTGATCAGCACAGCTCGCCCCTGCAATCACGTGTTAGGGCAGCCACAGGCAGGCCAGGTCTCTGGGCACTGCTGGCCAGGAGAACTCAGGCTCCGAGGCACCAAGCAGGGCGTACTAAGGAGGACAAAGCTATACAAACAAGCACTCAGGAAAACTCCCCACGTCCAGTGGCTTAAGCTAATCTGTCAGAGACAGCTCCTTCAAGCCCACGTGAAGTCTCCCCAGCACTGGTTACCTGTGTCACACAGGACACGTCCGTCAGTGTGAAAGGACACAGGGAACTGCCTGGTGTTGGTGATCTTCATGATGTGTGTGTGGATGTTCCCGAGAATGACGTAGCCAAAGTCCAGGACATACTCGGGAAGCTCAGCTCTGAAAGGAGGAGTAAGGAGAGCCCTTAAACCACAGCCTGGCTATGTTTCCAAGTGGATGGAAGATGCAAATAAAATGGATATTTCTGTATTCACTGCTGTAAAAGCTCAACTCTAGCCAGTGAAACCCAAGCCTGACCACCTGGTAATAAGTCTTTGGTAAGTCATGGGGAGGGTATGTCCTAGGTTTTATCAGCTACCAATGGGACCTTAACAAAAAATTCATTTGTACTGCTCTGCAACCAGATCTGTCCCCAGAGGAGCACCGGTAAATGCAGTAATCAACACCTACAAGATTCATGGGAAGGTCCTTTGCCAGAGCAATCCCACTCAGGAAAACACCTAAACAATCTGTTTTGCAGACCCTCTTCCTCCTGAACTGGAGCCTACGGTGCCCGTCCCTCCTCATGAAGGAGCAAAAGGAAGGACCAAGTTACCTAGGCAAGCCCTGCAGTCCCACCAGCACCCAAGCCACCTGATGTAGGGCTTGTCAAGGCTTTGTCAACCTGTGCCGTTCCCGGCTCTTTTTGCTTAGTGGGATCTGTTAGTTGGAACAAAGATGCCAGCTTTGAGTTCCCTCTTTCAGAGGTGGTCAGCAGGGATGCTGTCTGTGCTGTCTGGATGGGCTTGACGGTCAGCACTGGACCCCTTCAGCTCTAAGAACAGAACCCATCATCGGTGGGGAGCTGAGTGCCCAGCTATTCCCAGCTCTGCAGGCACACAAGGAGCTCTCAGGAGCAGGGGTGTGCCACCGGGTGTTGCCCTCAGGGTGCCTGGAGATAGGATACGGGAGTCCCCACTAACTTGAGAAGCTTCCGACGAGCACGCTGGTCAAAGGCAGTGTCCTCTGAGGGACCAGAGGCGAGAGCTTTCTGCTGCTCCAGGGCGTGTTCCTCTATCAGCACCTGCTCCATCTGCATCTGCAGCCGAGTGTCGAACTGAGGAAAGCAAAGATGGTGGCTGGTTAGCAAAGGTCCTTCCCAAGGGAGAGGCTTGTCTCTGAAAGAGGATCCCACCCTGCTCTTGTTGAGAGGGGTGATGGGGTCCTCCTGTCTCCCTGCTCAGTGTCTCTGACACCTCCTGCTCTCTTAGACAGGACCTTATCTGGGGGGAAATGAACTCCAGCATCTTTGCCTGTCCGGTCACTGTTATAAAAGCTGATCTGGCCAGACAAACAGACAGACAAGCCAGGAACCTTCCAGCGCTCCAAGTATTTGCCTGCCCCCAGCCACTGCCAAAGCAGCTTGGACAAAAGCTCTCTCCAAAAAGGAACCACGACAAAGCTGGTGCCTCTTGGAGACAAACACTGACAGCACGGTCCCAGGGTGCAGTCAGGCTGCTGCTATGAAGCTCTGTAAACCTGGCAGGGCTTGGGGTGTGAGCCACAAACACCCCAGCGATGACCTGTGTCTCCATTCACAGAGTACCATAAATTCAATCACATGAGCATGGTCTTCAGGATCTCTCCCTGGGGTAGTCAGGAAGCTGGTGCATCTACAGGAGGGACAACTACCAGAGGTGGGCAGCCCCCGGGGCAACGCTGAGCTGATGCGTGATCATGGCCAGATGCGGGCAGGGAGGTCCCAAGTGCCAGCAGGGCCCCGGGAAGCCTGCTGCAGGGTGCAAGGGGCCCAAGTGACACGGCAGGAGGGTGGCACATGACAAACGGGGCAGCAGTCGTTCTCACCACGGTGCCCGAGTTGTCCGTGGGTGGCTCCACAGCCGCAGCCTCCCCCAGAACCACTGCTTCATCCCTCTGGCTGTCTTAGTCCATCTTTGCTCTTGCCTCTGAGGATCTTCTCATACTGTTTGTTTCCTGAAGGAAGAAAACATCCACAAATAGAAGTGTGGGCACAGCACCATGCCCATTTAAGCTGGGAAGTCCCACTCCCCGGATGCTGGCCTCTCCCAGAAACAAACCCCTCTAGCAATCTATGCTGCTACTCCTCTCTGAATCCTGATGTTCACTCCCACCCATCTTCCTCCCCACAGAGGAGCATCTCATCCCCTGCAATGCGATGCAAAGCCAACCCTGACAAAATCCCTGCCAGCCTGCATTACAGCTTTCCCAAGCTTTTCTGTCTAGGCATCATCTTTGCAGGCCACCAACAGATACGCTGGCAAGCTCTGCAGGATGGTTCCCGGGGCAAAGCCCACATGGGCTCGTCTGCTAGACACTCAGGAAGCAAGCAGAGGGTTGAGTGTTGGTCTGACAGCCCTGAAACCTCCAGGCTTGCTGGAGATGAGTGGGAGCTGCCCTATGGCCATATGATATGACATGGGGGAAAAAGCCAGGGACCTACCTGGGGAGCAGACAGGCAGTGCTCACCTTTGGTGTTCCTGGGCAGGTCCAAGTAGGTCCTGGGAAAGATCCCCTCTCCTTTGAGGGAGATCGCTTTCGGCTCCAGGTGACCCACTTGGACCTGGAAAGTCCTGCAAAAGACTCCCGGCACTCCTGGCAGGTAGTACACTTTCAGCACTTGCTCCTTGCCTGGTCCAATGTAACCCTGCAGGGCATGAGAGAAGAGGGAGGGAATGCAAACCAAAGAGGGATTGGTGGAGGGATGGCTCAGACGATAGACACGCTGAGAAGAGAAGGCAGGTTCTCAAAGATAAGAAAGCATCAGACAACATCGCCTTCTAGCTCTCTTCTACCCAAAAGCTCAAGTCTCCTACACCAGGATGCACTGTGTCCTTCAGAGGGCCTGGAGGGATGCATTCCCACAGCACAGACTGCCCTGCGCTCAGCAGGAGCACAGCTCTTCTGCTAACGGTGTTTACCGTCTGCTAGCAAGAGCCAGACCGAAGAAATAAAAGCTCTTTTACCAGCCGCTGTGGAAGACGAGTGAAGTGCCTGCGCTCTCAGCAGAGCCAGCAGCAACTCTCACAGCACGTCGGTGGTTCCCAGGCTGCTGTCGAAGGGCCTCACCCCTTATTAACGACCCCAACCAAACATCTCCTGCCTGTGCGGTTACATCGAGGGTGCATGAGCCTATCTGGGCTCACGATGACCTGCAAACATACATCTCTGGAAACGCAGGAGCAGGGACTAGGATGAGATCTAGGGAAGAAGGTGTTGCCAGGAAGGTCACCTCCTCTCCGGGCTTCCAGAAGGACTGTCCGATCCCCGGGCTGGGCTCACGCCAGCCAGGTCGAGAGCAAACTCAAGCAGACGGCAACACAGCTCGGGGTGACAGGACACAGCCGCAGCTTTCCTCAGCTCGCCCTCTGCACGCGGGGCTGGACCCTCGGCTCCCCGCTCCCCTCCACGCTGCAGGGACAAGCTACTGAGCGGGACGGATCCTGCCACTTGGTCCCCCGAGCTCTTACTCCAGCACACAACACAGCTCCAGCGAAAGCGAGCCCTGTCAAGCTGCCAGGGCTGACAATGCTGTTACAGCAACAACTGCGCGGGTCCGAGCAGAGCTGTCTCTTCGGAAGCTTGCAGGAAGAGGGCATCAGCGTGTCATCCCTTGTAGGAGACAGGCATGGGGGAACGTGAAAGCCATTTGGCTTCCTCTTCCCATTGCAAAAAGTGTCCAAGATAGGAACACTGCTTCAGCTCAAAGACATCCATGCAGGACTGAGAAGCTGGGATGGTGGGATGCTGCAAACTCCTCTCCTTGCTATTCCAGCCCTGCTCCTCCCTGGCCCCCTCACTGCCCCACAAAGCTGCTGCAGAGCAGCAAAGCTGGAGGAGCGAGGGACCGCTACAGGGGCTGTTACAATTTCTGGCCAAAGAGCTTCATGCCCAAGCCAGAGAGTATTGAAGTCTCACCCAGTCAGTGCTGGCAGGGGGCAGGCAGGGTTTGTTACAGGCAGGGATGAGGACTAAGTCCTCTCCGATCACACAACCTGGGTACGGTGACCCTCGGGAGAGCCTGCACCGGCCCGCGCCAGTGCCGGCACAACCAGAGAGCTCAGCAGCTGGGGTCCGGAGAGCTACCAAAGCACTCCTGCCTCCCGCCCGTGGCTGATGAATGACAGCAGAGCCACCCACCAGCAAAGGCCATTCAAGGCAGTCTATTAGGACCGCGCTTGCCTGACCTTCTCTGCCCCCCAGCAGCAATTGCTTACAGCCCTCTCTCTCCTGGCTGCTTCTGTGGGTTTTTTCATGGCTTTTTTCTCTTTTTTCCCCTACAACCCTCTCCTAGGCAGCCTGACAAAGGGCCAGGGTTAATCGCTTGTGCTACCTCCGTACTCACCGTGCTGGGCACGACCAGGGGCACGCCGGGCAGAGGGCTGTCGGCAGTGGCCGCGCTGGGGCTGAGCACCGCGTAGGTGAATCCCACCTTGCCGCTGTTCTGCAGGGTGACCTCTGCTTCGGTGACTTTGTTAAACAGCTGAAGAGAGGACAGAGGAGCGGGAAGTTACAGACACAGGCCTGATGCTGGGAATCTCCTTCCTCTTTCATTGGCTTGAAAGGAAATGAACACAGCGCCGCAGCAGGGACCGCAGAGGACATATGGGCACTTGACTCTCCCGGGTTAACCCGGGGAACCCACAGCTGCTGGGTACCTCTTAGCCCGACACAGGAACAGATATTTACGGCAGCACGGAGGTGCAATAACAACCATGTAAAGAGCAGTAACAAAGAAACCAGGGGATACAAGCCCTCTGCGCTTTAAGGCGTCATCGAACAGCTAGCTGAAACAAAGAAGGAGGCATCAAGGCACTTCAGAGGAAAAGCCACCTGCATACAAGTACTTGCAAGCAAAACACCAGCAAAAAGGGAGACAAATGGTGCAACACATGCAAGGCCAAGAGCTGGAAGTATCTGTGGGGTTTTTAACCCAAAAGAAGTAAAGTGGGGATTATTCTGGGACATTCTCTCCAGCTTCAGCGACAGGAAGTCCAAGTTAACTC